>NC_133792.1:25772145-25930989 GCF_003597395.2 Chelonoidis abingdonii
TAGTGTGCCTGGAGATTTATTTTCAAGACACTTGGGCTTTCATCTTCTTGTAACGAGCTTGATAGAAAGATTTTGTTTCCCCATACAGACGATCAGTTCCAGTAATGTCCTGTATGGTCCTGCGGGAGCTCTTTTTGGATTTTGGGCCTGCAATTTACCACCGATGTGAATCAGGAGCTCCATGTGGGCAAACAGAAAGTGAAAAATCTATTTTGGCGGGCTTTTCCTGTTACTGGACAGCATCTCGAGTTCAGATTTTGCCTGTAGAAGCGGTCATCAGTGGTGCACTGTGGGATTCCCCGCGAGGCCAATACGTGATTTGCGCCCACACTAACCTAATCACAGATATGGTACCGATTTTAGCCTACTCCTCTCGTGAGGAAGGACGAAGAAACACGTTTAAAAGAGCCTTTTTTATCGATATAAAGGGCTTGTAGTGTGGAACATGGGTACATCGCGTTTAAATGGATTTAAACGCTGCTAAAATTTGGTTAATACGCGTAGTGTAGCACCAGGCCAGAGTAGTGATTCCTGAAGGGACCGAGCTCTTGACCCTTCCGGACTACACGACTAGATGTTGTGAATGACTCCTTGTGATTCCACGCAGTGCTTGGCAGCACCACTGAAAATATCCCCTTGCGTTTATGTATCTGGTGCCTGGTGCTTCTGGTGCAAGAATAGGATATGGATTCATCTATGCCCAGCCAACTTGGGAATCCATTTGCAGGGCAAAGCATCTATATGACCTCAAACGTCTTCAGGTCATCAACCTTCGTAGCAGAGCTTATGGTGCTTTGGTTCTATGATCACGAGCAGCCCCACAGTACAATTGCCGCCTACTCCAAATTGATTCCCTACTGACCGGATAGCTATCTGGTGTGCAAGCTTCAGAGGGCCATTGCCACTCGCTTTTCACTGTGAGGGCTGCTCTCATCTGGTCTTTCTGGCGTTTCAGGGCAGAGAAAGAATCACAGCAAATGTTCCATGTAAAGTGCCTTTACACATAGAAATTGTTGGCAGCCATGGCGAATTTTTCAAACCTGCAAAACTATGCGGTCCCACCAGTCTGTGCTTGTTTTCAAGGTCCAAAATCGGCATTCAATGGCTAACCTGCCCATTACCAGTAGGATCTCTAAGCGAGGGGCTGCCTTTGAGAGAATTCTGTGTCCATGTCCTCATCCTCTCTTCGCCGCGCTGCATAGCTGCCTCCTCTGCTGGCTTTGCAGGTTTGTTCGACATAAGACTTTGCACGGTATAGAGACTGAGGTTTTACAGAGTTCACAATTGGGTCTTGGAGCAGGGTCCATGCGTAGCTGTAGCTATGTAAGGGGGCACGGTTGTTCTGCCACTAGCCACAGAGTTCATAGCCAGGAAAAAATGCGAACGGTTGTTGTGCTTCATGGCGGAGTGAGCTGTACCCTAGAACCCCCGCGAAATGTTTTTTGCCCATCAGGCACTGGGATTCATCCAGATTCCAAGGGGCGGGGGAGACTGCAGAACTATGGGATAGCTACGGGAGCTACCACAGTGAGAACGTCCGGAAATTGACGCTAGCCTCGTACCATGGACGTCACACGACGCGAATTTGTGCTTAGTGTGGCCGGCGTGCACTCGACTTTATACATCATGTTTACAAACCGGTTTATGTCAAAGTGGAATCTGCGTAGTGTAGAGTAATCACAGAGCTGTCATTTCTTTAATGTCATGAGATTTTAAGCTCTTTGCATTTGTTGGTAGCAACTTCTATTCTCCTATATTATTGAATCCAGTAAAGCCAATGACTGGGCCTAGATCCATTTACGCTACAAATTTCCCCTTGATTTTTGTCAGGATTCTAGTGTATCCTGTGGCTGGTGAGGAGCTGCTGGCATTCTGATGGACAGAATTTTGTAATTGCAACTCTCAGATAAACTACCCAGTCAGGCCTGGTCAAACAATTGTGGTGCTATTGGTTACTGTTATAGCATGGATATGGTGGTGACGCTGAGGCACAAAAAGTCCCATTGTGCAAGGCTCCTGTACAGCATATACAGCGCGCTTCATGGTAAGACACAGGACTACAGTACAGAGTCTAACGGACTAAAATGGATGGAAGTTGAACTAGGGGAGATTTTTTCAGTTTACATACAGACTGATAACCTGCCTGCTGTGGGCAGTTTGAGGATGCTGTTGCTGAGTATCAGCGCAGAAAAATCAATCTTGCTGCAAAATGGTGAATTTTAGCTGGGCCTGTGAGAAATGTACTTCCATCTGCCCCTCCCTCTTGGCACTGCCAGGCCGACCAGAGGATTCAGGGGCCTGGGGCAAGGCAATTCAGGGCCCCTTTGCGTACGAAAAAAAAAAAAAAAAAGTTTCAATATTATAGAATATTATATTCTCGTGGGGGGCCCTGCGAGGCATGGGGCAAATTGCCCCATTTGCCCCCGGGCAGCCCTATGGCACTCTGCACTTTCTGGAGGGAACTGTCACCATTCCAATCTTCAGCCTCCTTCACAGGAACTGGTAGGATTCTGGGTTCTTTCCACATGGAAAAAAATTCACAAAGCAGAGCACATGGTGGTGCCCATAGCCCATCAAAGTCACTGCAGCAAAATTATGGCACGCCCCCACACTGCACTAACCCCAGGACATTATGGCACAGGAGCTGGGGTGCCAGTCATTAGCTATGGGTCCCAGCCCGTGTGCAAAGGCCACAATGAGCCTCCCAAGCTCAGGAGGGCTGTTCCATGCTCTCTGCCCTCCCACCCAGCAGTAAGCACATGCTCTGGCAGAGTGACTCTGGGGATGCCAGCGCAGCAGTGCAGGGTCAGGAGCATATGAGATTGAGATTTGAGTTCAGTTCCTCGCGCCAAGGCCAGAGGTGCTGTGAGAGCTGCCAACGGAGAGTGCTCAGGTCGAAAGGGAGAGGAGCTCACTGGCATGCTCTGACTCATATGTGGGGCTGGGAAATGGTGTTGATGAGCTAGGAAGGAAGTAGGGTGACCAGACAGCAAGTGTGAAAAATCAGGACAGGGGTTGAGGGGTAATAGGATCCTATATAAGAAAAAGACCCCAAAACCAGGACTGTCCCTGTAAAATCGGGACATCTGGTCACCCTAGGACATAACATCTTGCCCTGCTCAGAAGGGACGCCTTGGGACACATAGCAGGGGAGCGAAGTGGATGCTCAGAGAGGTGAAGAACTCAGTCCAAAGCTCTCAGTTTGGTTCAGCTAAACACCCAGCCACACAAATCCGGCCCTTAGGAGTAGGCACAAGTGGACTGGAATGCACAGGACAGGCTTCCTGCTGAGACTTTCATTACTTGCTGCTTCCAACAGGGACTGAAATAGCCCTAAAACATTTCATAACAATACTTTACATATTCTGTGTTCAGCAGCTCCCAAAGCCTCTTCCACAGAGATACAAAGTATAATAGGGACCACCTCATCCACCACTGAAATGCAGCCATTTCTGAGGTAGAACATAAAAGCGCTACACCAACACAAGAGCAATACTAGACTATAGTTAACATGCAGGCAGAGCCAGTGCTAGGCATAGGCAGACTAAGCTAATGCTTAGGGCCCCGCACACCTCAAGGGGGCCCCCCATTTCCTTTTTGTTGTGTGTTGTGCATGGATGGGAGCCCCCAAATATTCCTGCTTAGGGCCCACAATGGGCTAGCACCACTCTGCTTGCAGGAAGGCCCGCCAACCTGGGGAGGGAGGTGGGCAAAGGGGTCAATAGCCCAGTGTCCTGGGCAATTTAAAAGGGCCTGGGAGCCCTTGTCCGCCACCACTACTCAAGCCCTTTTAAACTGCCTGAGCACATGCAACCACTCTGGGTCCCATGCTTTGGGGAGCCCCATGGGCCAGTGTGATTGCCCAGCGCAGTTGGTCCCGGAAGTGACGGATTAGTCACTTCCGCCCGGAGCTTCGCACCCCGCAAGAGACGGTCCTGGCCCTGGGGCCCAGAATTGCTGTCGGCAGGTCTGCTTGCAGGGAGTGAAGAAGCATACCATAGCCAGTTGAAACTACCTCTACCACAGGAACACTCTCTCTCTGAGTATGCCAGGGCCCAGAAGTGCAGAGATTTGTGAAAATAAACAGCAAGTTTTCAAAAAAAATTAATCCAAAAATGGTTACCAGGCCCAAAATATTTGTTCCAGGGTTTCTTCAGGCTTTAGGGGAAGTTTAAAACTATCCTTAATTTATGAAACTGGCTCAAGCATCCATATGGAAAAAATATTTTTAATATAAATAATAGAATAGAATATATTGTTACTATGCGCAGTATGATATTTGTTAATGTGCACAGTACAATATTAGTATATAGCTGGTGATATTCATCTATATAGTACGTTATAAGGAAATACTTTAGATGACTTTGCTAAAAAGCAGTGAGGCCAAAGGTAGAAATGCAGACAGAATGAGACAGTGGATTATAGTTTTGTGCACTCTTGCAGATCTGTTTCAGCTAAATGATGAACAGGACAGGACCAAACATAGATTCACAGAAAGCACTGAGCCCATGACAGACTCCTGAGTCCTCACCTTGTGACTCCACACACAAGCAAATAGAAGGTAGCTGAATGCAGATGATTGCAGGGCTGCACAGAGTTCATGGTTATAACTGTTTGTGGTAATCTAGCCTCCCAGTCCCAGACCTGAACTTTAGCGTCCACAGCCTGGTCCTGTCCCAAACCTGGACTTTTGCGTCCAAAAGTCTGGGGGCTTACCTGAAACTCCCCCAAGCTCTACCATCATTGGATATCACTCGATGACACCAGCAGGTATTTAATTGAAGAGAGCTCTGAACCTCCCTTTCTTCTTGGGTCGAACCTTCCTTTGGGAGACCCTCAAAGAAGAGCCCTGGGTCTCTTCTCGCTCTTCTCCCGCTTCCCCCTTTCTGGGTTAGGGCGCGTGCAATGCTTACCTTGGCCTTGAAATCGAACCGGAGAAGCATCTACTCGCAGGCAGGTTTGACCAAGTCGCTCACAAAGGAAATTCCCCTCTTTGTGCATAGCGCCTTTCCGTCCTTGGGACACATAGGGAGATGAGGCACCAGGTTTGGGGCGTTCCCTCCCCCCTCTGCTCACTAGAAAAAGAAACTTCACCCCAGGTTTAAGAAAGAAAACTTATGAAAAAAAAAAGAGAAAATACAAAACAATATCTTCGGCAATTAGACGTCAATATCACAAGCGCTTCTGCTTATTATGAAACACACTACATGAAGAGTACAAGTAGTTATGAGAGTAAAAATAATAGCATTCTGGGGATTAAATCAATCGGCAGTACAAGAAACTGTGGTCGCTCTAGCATATCATGTATTTACATGATACACAGCAGCGCTCTGAGCAAATATTGGGGAATGTACTTGGTGTTATACATGTCGTAGGAGACACTTGGGAGATAAGATGCACGTTTATGCAGGAAGCTTGTTTTAGACTCTAAATATCAGGTCACAGCTGCGATGAAAACTCACTAAGAGGCACAGCTATCCCTATTATCTATTACTGTACAACACCGAAACAAGTTGCTCTATAGACTGAATTGCTTTGGGGGAGTTGCTCCTCACAGACTTAGGAAGAACATTTGAAGAAGAAGAGTTAGTGAGGAAACCGTTGTTCTACGTCACTACAGTCCTTATGTAAAACCAAAAGACTCCCTGGTATAGTCATAATGTTCTATCAGCCCATATGACTTTAAACATATGCAAGTTCTCTGAATGGTCTACTGGAATACAGCTCCGTGGTGGTTAGGACACAGTTTTCTCATGGTTAAAAGATAAGCTGATAGCACAGCACGGGGTTAGGAGTGCGCTCGGCACATCATGAGAAACCGTATACTTACGCCGCTGCACCAATTCAACGAAGCTAGCAAGTTTCACAGGGGTGAGTTTCTAAAGCGGATTTAAAACGGTTTAACTAAAGCAAAGGAATGACAACATGCACAGCATAGGACACTAAAAAGAGCACGAGGCGAGGATTATCACAGGCTCAACTGTGTATTGTCAGTAGAAATCAACCTTATAACGCAGCTATGGATTAGAGTTATCAGCTTGGAGACGGCTGTTCCGCAGATAGGCATAGATGGCGTTTCGTTATCAAAAGAAGCTCTCTGAGAGCTGTACACAAGTGGCGACATGGCATAACCTTTCACTGACTGACCCAGGGTCATCAACCGACAAGGACCCACCGATCCATGGTGAAAATGGTGAGGGCTGGCACACACCGCTTTGCCGGTGTGTAGCAGGAACTGCGTCTGGAATGGGAGGATAGGAAGTCCACGAAAGAGTACAGTCGCGACTGCTTTGCGTCCTTCTGGGGTGGCTGGGCTTGGAAAACGACCCAGCAATAATTCAACAGCTTGCTCTAGCTAGATGTGTAACCTTGATTATGGAATGGATCGCACGAGGGCATCGACCAGTCTGAGAGCTGTTGAGCCAGCTGTATGTGCAGCCAGGCTCTCACAAGAATGACATTAAACTGGGTACCAGAACCTTTCTGCCCAGGTCCCTCTCGCAGTAGAGACGGAGCTTCAGGAGTGATGCACACACACACACCAGCATACCACATTGGGACGATCATGGGCAAGCAATAAGACTTCCCCTGTACTGTAGTTGGGAACCACGCAACCGTTTCTGCGGCTGGCCATTCGTCATGGCGGTCTCGGACAGCTCGGTAAAGGAGTTGTCGCGTGAGATTATTAAAGGTCCTTATAGGTCTACCTAACCTAAATAACGGATCGGCCCGAGAAAAGAGCGCACTGGTAGAGCGGTGGTTTTGCTGCGTGCCGCCCAGCAGCGGACTCTAGCGGGACGCTAAACAGAGATCTGACGGCTGTCCATACGTGCTTCCTGCTCAGTCCTGGGAACTGTTTCCTTGAAGATGGGACATTCATTCTTTCCTCACTGGGAACTGGCTTGTCCCGTCTGAAGAGATGAGATGAGGTGTTGTTTGTAAGTAGCCTGGACTCGCTGTCCGCGGTGCACCTGGTTGATTTCAGGCTCTGCCTGAGCCTCTTTGGCTATGGTTGTTGTTGCTTTTGCCAGTTAGAGGCTCGTTGGTCCTTCTGGCGTGTGTTCTGATGCTGGTGTATCCTGTCCGCTGGTGCACTGGGTGGTATTTCAGGCTCTGCTGCAGCCTCTTGGTATGGTGTTTGTTGCTTTTGCAGTTGAGCTCGTTGGCGTCCTTCTGGATTGGGTTGAGAGCGCGTTACTTGCTTGGCTGTGCTGATTGCTGTTCCAGTTCCGGCCTGGACTGGAGTGCTGTGGCCTGTTTTAGCTCGTTGACACTGGGATCGGCGTCAACTCTCATCGGTGTCTGGTAGCACGACAGGTTGTTATGTTGTCCGCACTGCTTTGTAGTTGGAAAATTTCCGGTGTGTTAGCACTCACAAGTTGTGTCGAGTTAGGAGTGTTAATGCCTTTCTGCATAAGCCAGCTCATCGTCTAGGCGCTGCTTGTTGGCCTCTCTCTGTATTGCAGCGGCGTCGGAAGCTGCCTCATTGCTTCTGAAAGTCCGTTCTCGTGATTCTGCGTTTTTGCTTTTGTTCTCTTTGTGGTCTACTCTCTTGGGCTTCTTGTTTGGCCTTAATAGTTCCAGGCTGTCTCCTATTTCCTTTCTGGCTTAGGGCTTGTTGCCGGCCTTTCCTTTTTCCTGCCTTTTTTGAGAACTATGGTTACCTTTCTCCTTGTTTGAGCTGTCCTCTGGTGTGTTTGCTGAATTGCTGCTTCTGGCCTCCTGAGATTTGCCAGCAATCTGCTTTGACTTGTTCTAGCCTCTGGTTGGATAGCAATGAACAAACAAATAGCCTACGTATTTACTGTGTGCGTTTGTGTTGGTACTTAGTCAATGTGTTTAACAAAAGATCTGATGTAGGTCTCTTTAAATGACTTAAAAAAAAAAATTGCAAGCTGCTAGCAGGCAAGAGAAATAAAAAATTCAAGCTCTCTAGCCTTTAAAAACCCTTGTCTTCCTTAAGTAAGCATGCTAAGAGCAAGCAAGGAGAAGAAAAAAAATTTTCACTGTCTTAAACCAAGTCCTTCCTCACTGACTGTGTGTGATTGCTAGCAAGCACTCTCAACGGAAGTCTAGTTTACCCCCCTATTCTTAATGGCTGTGTGATGAGTACCTACAAAATCAACTGCTGAACAGCAGGGGAAAAAAAAATTTCTCTTGCGTCTTTAAAACCCATTTCTCTGCCTGCTAATGCTAGCAGGAAAAAAAATTATAAGGTAGCTACTGTTTTGGATTTGATCATCCCACCTGCTCTCACCATGTGGTAATCTACGCTCCCAGTCCCGACACTGAACTAGCGTCACAGCCGGTCTGTCCAAACCTGGACTTTTGCGTCAAAGTCTGGGGCTTACCTGGAAACTCCCCCAAGCTCACTACCAGCTGGATATTCTCGCTGCCACAGTGATAGGTATTTAATTGAGAAGCCTGACCTCCCCTTCTCTCTCTGGTAGCTCCCAACTCTTTCCTTTGGGCGACCCCCAAAGACCCAGAGCCTCTGTCTCTCTCCTCCTTTCTCCCAGCTTCCCCCCCTTTCCTGGTTTAGCCGTGCAATGTACACTTCCTCTTGAATCAACCGGAAACAAATCTAGCTTCCCCGAGGTAGGTATTGACCTAGTCAGCTCACACAAGAATTCCACCCTTCCCTTTGTCCTGATAGCCTTCCCGCCTTGGACAATAGGGAGAAGGCACCGGTCCTGGGCCTTCCTCCCCCTCTGCTCACTAGAAAAGAAATTTCACCAGGTTAAAAAGAAAACTTATAGAAAAAAAGAAAAGAAAATACAAAAAACAATAATCTTGCATTAAAGACTCAATAAGGCTCTTGCTATAGAAAAATGAAGAAACAGGTCTGATTTAAAGATACCCGCTTAAACAGTCCAACCAATCCACTGCATGTAAATACACACCACAGCTCTCATGAGCCGAGATTGTCTGGTATCTTTTACCAGATGTGTAGACGGAGACCCTTGGAGTAAGATGCAGTTAGAGAAGCTGTATACGTCAAGCCGAGAAAAGCAACAAAAACACAGCCCATCCACATTCTATTGTACAACCAAGAGTTCCTATAGCCGAATTGCTTTGGAGTTCCTTTGTACTCAACAGATTTGGTATAAATTTGAAAGTAAGAAGATTAGGAGGAAACCTGTTTACCTCACAGCCGAGAACAACAAAAGAACCTGGTTTACAAATCCCGCCCCTGACTTTAAACAATCCAGTTCTCTGATTGGTCCTCTGGTCAGGTGTTTGGTTACCCTTTCCAGGTAAAAGAAACTTAACCCTTACCTTACCTATCTAGTTATGACACTGTTGGTAGAACTTTAAAATCATATTGGGGTGTTAATTTTTAAGTGGAAAACCAGGAAGAATGAGGGCAAATTCAGAGTCCATAAGCACTGCTGAAGCTAGGAGACATTCTGATGTGCGATTTAAAGAGCTCATAAAAAGCAGCCGGCTGGCCTTCGAATCAATGGAAAGCAATAAAACAGTTAAAAATTCTCCCAGTTGTAGGCCCTATAGATTTCCTTATCTTAAATTCTTTGGCTAAACCCCTGGAGCAAATCACAGAGTGCATTGTGGGAGTTTTGTCTTTCAGCCTGAGAGTTCCAGAGACAGTTTCATGGCCTGTCTCTCGGACCCCCCTTCAGCGCATGGTGTTTCCACTGTAGGGAAGCTTGTCTTGGCCACAGAGTCTAGACATTCCCAGCTACTACCCTTCTGATATTCTCAGGCCAGTGGTAATTTAAAGATTGTTTGGGATAGGCTGAGCCTCTTAGACACAGGGAGCCAATAATAACCCTCAGTTCAGTGACCCCTGTCGGAGCCTCAAAAAGACAGTAGAGGCTCCCTCAGTTCAGCACTGGGTCAGGAATCGCGACCTCTTCTGACCTTTCTTGTAGATTTAAAATTGTTTTGAGAAAGAGGAGAATAAAACAGATACCACTCCAGGCAATTTTGAAAAGCAGCCCAGCCTCCCATACTGTACAAATGCATATAGGTAACATGTTTAAACAGATGCAGCACTGGCAGCCCTGGAAAATTAGGATTTGGATACTTTGTGTTTTTTAAAGGAATGCATATTGCTTTTATTTACTCTGAGAACTTTAAAGTGGAAAGACAGTGCAGGAAACTTTGCTTCCACAACATTTAGCAAAGACAGTGGACAGAGAGACACATAGTGCTACTAAAAATTAAGAGACTGAGCTAAGCAAAAATGTAGATTATGTTTATTTTCAATTGGCTTGTAAAATTCATCGTTGTGTATTTTAGCTGCATACACAAATTGAAAAAATTAACACCCAGATACTAGACAAATTGCCTAGTAAAAATAAGCTGCATACAATTGTTTGCTTACATTTCAAAGGCTTCCTTTGTGTACACTGTACATGCAATCGCAACCAATAAAACAAAATATGCTAGCTTTGTTTGTGGGTTTTGGTTTTGGAACTGCATAATGGTGACTTGCGTTTTTCTCAAACACTACTTTATAGGGTTTACTTAGCCAGATTTTCATGCATTACCGGGAAAGTATGATTAGCACCCAAATGAAATGTAATATGTGCGTGTTACTAAAGGGCTCTGAAGACTTAGGAAGAGGTTTACCAGTTTATGAGAAGAGAGTTGAGAGCATTTCTTCTTTTGTAGCTTTTACATGAGCTGGTACAGGTCAGAGACTTGAACTGAAAGAGAAAAGGAAAGAGCAGAAAGAGAGGATATTCATGGAAAGAAGAATAAAACTCAGCAGGCAGATGAATTATGAACCCACGGCAAAGGCACAGGCATAGCTCTGAATTTCACAGAGGAGTCTGTCTTAGCTATAACAAGGAATCAACACTGTTCCTACTATATTTTGGCATTACAGAAACCCACTGTCAGCAGTGCCCAGGGCTCAGGCATTACACAGGGAAACTTGGCCCCATCCTCCCCTGAAGTAGTAGCAAGATCCCCTCTCTCCCTGCCTCCAGTGCTTATCCCAGAAGTTGGGAGGAATCGGTGTGCAGCAGAGGGCTGAGCTCTCTGCCCTTTTCTCCTCTGCTGGAGTGGTGACAGTGAGCTCTCTCGAGCAGCCAGTCTTTGAGTAAATACTCCATTGAGAGGCATGAAGCAGCTCCCCTTCTCGGAGCTATTGTTTCAGGCCATCTGCAGATGCAGGCAGACATCTCTGCACTCAGGTCAAATTTCCAAACCTATCCCCACAACCACAAGGGCTGTATGTTTTTAAATAAAAGTGTAAAGTCTGATGTAAGCATATGACTCCAGGAGCCTGGGCCCAAGGCACAGGTTTGTGATGCCTTATTTCCGCCCTGGCAATGCCATGTCCTTTGTGGCCTAGAGCATCAGTAGTATTGTCCTCGCTGTGCATACCTTATCGAACTACCAATAAAAGGTTGTTTGCACTCTCCTGACCACACAGAGCCCCTGACCCCAAGTTTAGAGCTGGAGCCAAACAATCCTTAGGCAAATGGTTACAACAACTCACTAAGATCCAGTTCCTGGAATTCTTATTCCAGAACACACTCATTGCCTTCCCATTTGCCTCATGTCAGGCCAGCGTAAGGACTGCTGGACGTGGCCCCCACTGAAAGTGAGCGACAGTGTTATATAAGAACATAAGAGCGACCATATTGGGTCAGACCAAAGGTCCATCCAGCCCAGTATCCTGTCTACCAACAGTGGCCATTGCCAGGTGCCCCAGAGGGAGTAAACCTAAAGGTAATGATCAAGTGATCTCTCTCCTGCCATCCATCTCCATCCTCTGACAGACAGAGGCTAGGGACACCATTTCTTACCCATCCTGGCTAATAGCCATTGATGGACTTAACTTCCATGAATTCATCTAGTTCTTTTTGGAACCCTGTTATAGTCTTGGCCTTCACAACATCCTCTGGCAAGGAATTCCACAGGTTGACTGTGCATTGTGTGAAGAAATACTTCCTTTTGTTTGTTTCAAACCTGCTCCCCATTAATTTCATTTGGTCACCTCTAGTTCTTGTGTTATGAGAAGGAGTAAATAACACTTCCTTTATAACTTTCTCAACACCAGTCATGATTTTATAGTCCTCTACTATATTTCCCCTTAGTCATCTCTTTTCCAAGCTGAAAAATCCCAGCCTTATTAATCTCTCCTCATATGGCAGCTGTTCCATACCCCTAATCATTTTTGTTGCCCTTTTCTGAACCTTTTCCAATTCCAATATATCTTTTTTGAGATGGGGCAACCACATCTGCACATAGTATTCAAGATGTGGGCATACCATGGATTTATATAGCGGCAATATGATGTTTTCTGTCTTATTCTCTATCCCTTTCTTAATGATTCCCAACATTCTGTTCACTTTTTTGACTGCCGCTGCACACTCAGTGGATGTTTTCAGAGAACTATCCACAATGACTCCAAGATCTCTTTCTGGAGTGGTAACAGCTAATTTATGTATAGTTGGGATTATGTTTTCCAACGTGCATTACTTTGCATTTATCAACACTGAATTTCATCTGCCATTTTGTTGCCCAATTTTGTGAGATCCTTTTGTAGCTCTTCGCCGTCTGCCTGGGACTTAACTATCTTGAGTAGTTTTGTATCTTCTTCAAATTTTGCCACCTCACTGTTTACCTCTTTTTCCAGATCATTTACAAATATGCTGAATAGGACTGGTCCCAGAACAGACCTCTCAGGGACACTACTATTTACCTCTCTCCATTCCGAAAACTGAGCATTTATTCCTACCCTTTGTTTCCTATCTTTTAACCCCAGTTACTGATCCATGACAGAACCTTCCCTCTTATCCCATGACAGTTTATTTTGCTTAAGAGCCTTTGGTGAGGGACCTTGTCAAAGGCTTTCTGAAAATCTAAGTACTCTATATCCACTGGATCCCCCTTGTCCACATGCTTGTTGACCCCTCAAAGAATTCTAATAGATTGGTGAGGCAATTTGGTTTGTCAGAATCCATTTGTGTGGTAACTGCCTGATAGTCTCTTTCCAGCCTTCCTACAGAGTAGCACTCAAGGGGACCATTGTTGCTAGAAATGCAACTAAAGAGAGAACGTGCGATGGTGGTAACCTCTGTTTCTCTCCAAATCGTCAGATGCTGGAGGTCCTTTGCATACAGCATCAGGTGCTGTTCATAGAGTCATAGAACTGTAGGGCTGCAAGGGACCTCACAACGTCATCAAGTTCAGCCCCCTGCACTGTGGCAGAACCAAGTAAACCTAGGCCATTCCTAGGTTTTGTCAAACCTGTTCTTGAAAACCTCCAACAATGGAGATTCTCGGAAGCCTATTCCAGACCCTAACTACCTTAACATCTAAACTAACTCTCCCTTGCTGTGTTAAGCCCATTACTTCTTGTCCTACTTTCAGAGGACATGGAGAACAATTGATCACAGTCTTCTTTATAACAGCCCTTAACAGATTTGAAGACTGTTATCAAATCCCCCCTCAGTCTTCTTTTCTCAATGCTAAACATGCCCAGTACTTTTAAGCATTCCTCAGAGGTCACGTTTTCTAAACCTATTATAATTTTGGTTGCTCTCCTCTGGAGTCTCTCCTATTTATCCACACCGCTCCTAAAGAGTGGTACCCAGGCTTTGACATAGTGCTCCAGTGGAGGCCCCACTAGTGATGAGTAGAGGACAATTACTTCTATTATTAATACATCCCAGAATGACATTAGCCCTTTTCGCAACTGCGTCACACTGCTGACTCATTTTCAATTTGTGATCCATTATAACTCCTAGGTCCTTTCCAGCAGCACTACCATCTAGCCACTTATTCCCCATTTTGAAGTAGTACTTTGCCCTAATCTTTGTTGAATTTCATCTTGTTGAATTCAGACCAATTCTCCAATTTATCAACATTATTTTGAACACTAAACCTGTTGTTCAAAGTGGTAGCAACCCCTCCCAGCTTGGTGTCACCTGCAAATTTTACAAGTATATTCTCCACCATTAATGAAAATATTGAATAGTATCATCTCAGAACTGACTCCTGCAGGACCCTACTAGATATGCTCTTCCAGTCTGACAGCAAGTCATTGATAACTACTCTTTGAGTCCAGTCTTCCAACCAGCTGTGCACCCACCTTATAGTAATTCCATCTGGACCACATTTCCCTAGTTTGCTCCTGAGAATGCTATGTGGGGCTGTGGCAAAAGCCTTACTAAAATCAAGTACTTCACGATCCAGAAGGCAGATCAGCACAGCTCACTGGTATCTCTTTGTAATCTGGCAGTGGCAATTTAAAACAATTATTATTTTTTTCCTTGCACCCTATCTGAGATAGCTTAACACGGGCTTGCTCTTTGATGCCAGAATGTGTGTTTACCAGGCTGTGCAATGTCGGTAAGCTGATCCAAGCACTGGTATTTATAGACACTGAATGAAACAAAAAGCTTTGGTTCCCATGGATGCCTCAGAGCTGCAAATTATTAAAGATTACCTGAAATTACTGTTCTCTAAACACCTAATTATAAAGTCACGCTGCTTGGCTGCGAGAAGCCCCAGATGGATGGCACTCACCAGCACTACTTTATTAAAGGTCCTTTCACTCCCCTGGGGTCTGCAGATGCTGCCATTCTTAAAACGGGTGAGGGGAGAAAATCCAAGTTAAAGTGATCATGCTACGGATCTTGTAACTGACTGTACCAGGCAGCACTGCTTTGTGGAAGGGAAACGCTTCACTAGAAAAGAAGTCAGTGTCTCACAAACACTTGGGGCAAGAAGGAAACAACAAGGGAAAAGGCAGCAGCCTTGACTCACACGCTTCAGAATGAGGCCTATGGTGCAGCTTCAGTCTGGGCTGAGCCAGAGATGTGAAATAATAAAGGCCAAAGTCTGCAGCCAACAAGAATGTGACGGATTGTAACATAACCAAGCAATCATGGCTGTGCAGGGTCTCCTATTGAGATGCACATTCCATCCCAAGACTCACTGAGCCTCCTAGCCTGACCGTTTGTGAAGGGCTCAGAGACATTTGCTCAGGCTCACACCTTGTGTCTCATGTTTAAAGGTTTCCTTCCACAGCTGCTTCAGCTTTGATTGAAACAAGAATCCAGCCATTCAGGCAACAATGCAGCAACAATAGTAATCCTGGGAGTACCAGTGGTGCTAGTAACCCCAGATGTTACTATCAACTGGTGCTAATAATGGCAGTAATGTTAATACCGTATTAAGCACGTAAATCATTAAGTGTGTGCGGGAGAATCCAGCAGGAAGCCCAGGCAACCGAAAAGAAAATTGCTTCTAAAAGTTAACATCAAATAGATTAATTTTTGAGGCCTGTATTTCTGCTTCCCGTGGGGGCTGAAAGGGGAGAGACAGAGGTTAAACTCAACTGGATGCTATTGTGTTTCTATGGCAACACGGTGTTTCAAGCAGTCTTTGCCATTACCTAATGATTGGTAAAAATACAAGACAGAGTGTAAAGAGGCCAAGAGAAGCAGCAGCCAATAAATGCAGAAAATCTTTAAATCACAGAAACGCAGAAATAAGAGATGGAAACAACCTGTTAGATCATCTCTCTCCTTCACCAGGGTCCTGCACCAGTTTATTAACAGTCTCGAGAATCTCAAAAATCCTAAAAATTCCAACTAAGACACTAGTAAAAACTTACTGACGAGAGAATGATTTCTCCAAAGTAAAGAGCCTTCCTAATCCCCTTTCTGCAAGTCTGAGCGCGTTGCATGGCATATGCATGTACATTGCAAGTACAAGAGTGATGGGCAATGGTACAAAACCCTGAGAGAAAGGCATTAGAGGATTATTTGTTTTACAGTTTTACTTCCACATCTTCTTTTAACAAAAGGGAAGTGGAGGGATAGTGTTTCTCAAATGCGGCCACCGTGGCTGCATGCGATCACCAGGGACTTTTCTTACAGCGCCTCCTGGGTGGTGAGGGAGTAGTGGGGGAAAATAGCAACCTCTCCCCCAGGGCCATCAGCAGGAGCTGGTCCCTACCCCCTTATGGAGCCACAAACACTGTAGGAGCAGGCAACCAGTGTGAGTTCCCCACCTTCCCAGAGACAGTGGGACTCATATTTCAGCCCTGGGGTGGTGGATGGCAGGCTCTGGCCATGTGGTGGGCTCCATCCTTCAGCCACAAGGCTTCAGGCTCTGGCCCCAGACCCACCCCCCAATGTCACCTCCACCCCTATTGTCCCAACCCTCACTGTCTCCTTCAGCCCTTCATCCAGCCACTCCCATTGCCCTGTTCTGTCCTCCCCTCCCCCACCTCCCTAGCCACCTACCCATCCAGGGCTTAATCTGTCTCCCAGCTTGTCAGGGCTGAGAAAGTCTTCTGTGAAAAGTGATATTAACAAATACACAAATACCACTTTTCACAGTAGGGGTCATAACAGTTAGCAAGTCTAAAAAAAATTAAAAAACCACAACCAAAAAACGCAAAACATGCTAAGCACCTTATCCGTGTTTCTGTTCTGTTTAGGTCCGGTAAGGAACAGAGACAACTGGACTGTCTGCAAAAAAAACCCTACATAAAAAAATTACAATGATTTGGACATGGATATGTGCATATTTATTTTTTTTCTTACATTTAATTAAATATTTTAGAAAAAATTGCCAGAGTGGCCACCAGCAAGAGTTGGTGGCTGCATTCTGAGGCCACCAAAAATTTTATTGTGAGAATCCCAGCATCTTGAAATACAGAAACCTTGTGCGTGGCTCTTGTTTAGCTGGAAAGCAACAGCTTTGCATAACTAATGGCAGCCATGCATGCACTGTTTCCTGGGTAGCTCCTGACTGTTGCAGCAGTGCTTTTGGTAAGTATATATAAATTTAGAGGCCTCTTTGGATATTTTACTATGATAAGACAGCAGTTGTAAGATTTAATTTTCAGGGTTACCTTAGCAAAAATCAGTAAAGACAGAAAGCCCTAGAAAGGCATAAGTTACAACCTCTGGCGCCTACACACGAGCTACCATGCTCACTGCTCCCCTTCGGGGCTGAGCCATCCTGGCACCTGCAGTGCTTTTGTGGTGATTTTGAAGCCATCCTGACAACAGAAATGAGTTTCTCTGTCACCCACACACCTCACCCTGGTCATTAATTATCATCTAAAATACAAGGTAGAGTCCCAAAATCTGGAGACTGTATTACACCCTGTGCATGAGATAGTTCCAGAACCCATCTCTCTAGAGGCCAAGACAATTTAATGACAATGACTAATGCTTTGCTTTTGTGCAAATCTCTTTTGATGTTGCAACAGCCACACCTACATGGACTAGTTTTACAAGTGGCAAATGGACCTTATGAAAAGTGAATGCCCATCTTCAGCACGGGAAGCCCTCAATTCCAAAGCATCTGGCCTCTTTCCCTAACCAGAACCCCTAACCCCTAACCTTTGCTCTTTATATGCTTTCTAAAAGCCCCAATTCAGTCCCAACCCCAGATCTTCACTCTAGGTAGGAAAGCACGGGGCGGGGGAGAATAGGGGCAGCAGGAAGCCCAAAAGGTTTGGCAGGTTTGAGGCAAATCCACAGACATGTTTTGGCAGGTCATTGTACCTCATATCTCTTGGGTCACATTAAAAAGCTTCTGTGTGAGACGTGACAGAATGTTCTCAGTCAGCCTCATCCAATAAGAAGCGTAAGTTGTTGTAATTGCAGAAATTCTCCTTTTCGATACTCTAGGGCAAGCTTGCACAACTGGCAGGCTATTTGCGTTGCCTGATGCAATGTGCATATTATCTGCCTGTGCATTGACAATACACCCGTCACCTTCGGATCTAGGGCCACATACAACATCAAGGCACAGTTTGCAAATTCAGTGATCTAAATATTTAAATATATAAAATAAGAAGCAAAGCAACACTCTCAATGGCATAAAACACAGAGGCAGAAAATAGAGCATTTTACAGAATCTCCCTCAATCGCTAGTTGACAGTTATGCTTTTAATGTACTGACTCCCCACTATCCTTCACTCTTATAATAAGTATCAGAGGGGTAGCCGTGTTAGTCTCGATCTGTAAAAGGCGACAAAGGGTTGTGCGGCACCTCATAGACTAATAGATGTATTGGAGCATGAGCTTTAGTGAGTGAATCTCCATTTCGTCAGACGCATATCTTGTAATAAGAACAGTCAGTTCCAAGAGGAGAAGCATGGGAAAGCTGAATTGCAGGAAATGAGGGGAAGAAAAGGACTAAAGAAAAGAACGATGTCTGAGATCTTTATTAGGACAGTTCTGCTCTTAGTTACAGCAGGATAAGTAACTCCAGAGTAACTCCATTGACTTCAGTGCTTTACTCTAGAGTTGCACACATTGCACCGAGTGCCTGCTAGCCCTATTTTCCTGTACACTGGAGTTGTTTAAATATTCAGAAAGTTGTTATTTGTATCATGGTAGCGCCCAAAAATCCCAGTCAGGACCAGGGCCCTATTGTTCTGGGTGCTGCACAAACACCCAGGAAGACATGGTCCCCAACCCACCCCAAAGAGCTTACAATCTGAGGTTACTTTCAAACAAACATTCTGTCTGATTGTTACAGCAGGGCTGGAAGGGAGTTATACTTGGTGGTGGTTTTACTGCTGGGAGGCCAGGGCCGGCTCTACTGTTTTTGCCGCCCCAAGCAGCACGCTGAATTGCCACCGCAGATGGTGGGGACAGTCCATGCACCATTAGGGAGGCACGCACGTTTCCATGGTGGCAGAAATTCAGCAGCAGCTTCTATGTTCAGCTGTTCGTGGCGGCGCAGCTTCTGTCTTCCGGCTGAAGACAGAAGCTGCCGCTGAATTGCCGCTGGTGTAGAAATGTGCGTGCCGCCCTAACGGCACACAGACTGCCCCCACCGTCCACAGCAACAATCTGGCGCACTGCTTGGGGGCAAAAACACACAGACTGCCGCCCCTTGCAGATCGCCACCCTAAGCATCTGCTTGGAATGCTGGTGCCTGGAGCCGGCCCTGTGGGAGGCCTTCAAAGACTTCATTAGTGGGAGCCAGTTTAAGAACTTAGACAGATATAAAAACCTGGATAATGTAAGTCAATATATAAGCTCCTTGAAAGATGTTATCAACACTGTACATAAAAGCCAGCCATTAATTATGGGTGTGAATTTCATCACTGGTACAAAGGAGTATTACATTATTATGATACATTTATCTGTGGCACCAAACTATTAACAACATAATAATACAATAAAATAAAGTTATGTAATGAACCACACTTCGCATGTTGCCAGCACCTTCCACTTGAGAATCCTAAGGCTTTTTACACATATTTATATATTATGTGTCACAACAGCTCTGGGAGGCAGCTGAATTGGTCGGGGCCTGAGTCCAGTCTCATATAAACTGGTTTTCTGTGGTCTAACTTGATCAGACCTGGTGACTGGCCCAAGGTCTTCTGGCGTTCTGCTAGTTCTGTGGCGTTCGTGGTGGTGACTTGTGATATTCACTAGGGCACTGCAGCATGGATGGCTATATGGCCGCATGACATGTGGCATTGGCCATGGTAACAGAAAGCTGGATTTCCATTAAAAATACGGTACGGAGGTTCTTAGGCACTAACCAACCCACCTCATTCCTTCCAAGTTTCCCAGACGATGGGGAAAGGAATGCCTCGTCATCTTGCCCAGGGCCCAGACAGCCTGGCTCCTGCCGTCATCACTGCCAAGCTGAATGCAACATGGGCTCAGCCAAGCTGAAGAGGACACTGTAGATGAAGGCACATGACAGTTGTGTCACAATTATAGAGGTGTGCAAGGGGTCAGGATATACCCCTGAAATGCAGAGAGCAACTACCTTGACATAAGTATGGCCAGGCTGTACTATGAATTGCCTGTGAAAAACTCGCTTAGAAATCCAGCTCTCATCAAGACCAATTAATTCAACTCAGCTCCCCTTGGAGGTTGGCTTGATCAGTTGAGTTAATATTTGGCAAACTATGCATCTATGGAAAATGTTAACAAACTACTTATCTTGCTCTTTATTTGTACTGAATTTTGTTTTGCTAACAAAAACTATGGCCAAGTCATTCAGTATCACACACAGACATCAATCATTTCCCTCAGCATCTTCCTGTCATTACCTACTCACTCAGATATGGATAGAAATGACCCACCAAAAAGGGGTTATGGGCAGAAGGAAGTCACCTGTTAGGGGCTGTACTAATGCTGAGAGGGGCGTCAGCCCTGATCCAGTACAAATTCCAGACTGGATCCTCTCACAGTTTGTGAACAATCTCTGACAAGTGACTTCATTCAGCCTTTCCTCTCTTTATGAGCTACTTCTGTCCTTGTTTCATCATGGTGGTGGTGTTATTCTAACACAGCTCCTGTTCCACTGATGAACTTTACCATCTAGAGCTACAGAGTGAAACTGCTGAAGATGTCCCCAAAACGTCTTCACTCGTGTGGAATGTGAAGAAGCTGTAGGGCCAATGACACTTCTCACAGTGTGTCATGGGGAGCAAGGAGATTGGTAGCAGGTTCCAGAGCCTTTTACCTCTGTCTCGCTCACTTCTGGTCCAGCCCTGGTCAGCAAGGAGAGAAATTCTTGCCCAGCTGATGAGATCTCAGTGTCCTGCGTGACATGACCTGGAGAAGGTGGATCCCCATAACAATTCACACTAACCGCTTTCCTTCTTGGTAGCCCGGCAGGGAGGCTAAGGGTTGAATAGGCCATTGATACAAAGCTAACTTCTCTCCCCCGGAGGGGAGGTTACCCCAGGTCAGGGTGGGGCACCTTAGCATGACGGGCCATGTGCAGGAAACTTGCCAATATTATACCTGTTTTGTGGCTGTGAGTTCAGCAGCACTAAACTTAGGGACAATTAAGCAAGCAGGAATGATGATCAGTCTCTGTATGGCGGGTGACTCAGAACTACTGGCATCCTTGCACACACTCAGTTTTTCTTGAATCCTTCTATTGATTACACTTGGCCTCTGGAGAAAAGCAAACATGACAGCTCATCCCATGTTTTTATTGTTCTTTCACTGCTCTTCCCAAGAACGGCGCCCTGATCCGGTTCACATTGAGAACTGACTCCTCTGCTGATAAACAAATGTGGGCTTTGAAGCTAGCCCAGGCTGGGATCACATCACCAGGCCCAGGGCAGGCTCAGTGCCTTCACGTCATATTTTATTTACAGATAAAAATAATAAAATCCCCAATTATCCCCAGGGTGTAGTTTACATTAATTTAGCAACTGAATCCAAGGAGCTACAGAGTTGGAAAGACATTGCTAAACAGTGAGAGCCCATCCTGGATTGAGTTACTGACAGAATTACAGCTGACACTAAGAACTGCTTGAAACGACTTGAAGGGAACTGCAGACAATGGGCTGCATTATTAAGCAGAATAAAGGTGAAGTTACAGGGGATATTTGAGACCAAAGACACAGTCAGTAAGTCTGCCACTTGGAACTGAACATCAGCTGTGGTTATACTAATAGCCAGCAGGGATCCAGGAGAAAAAAACAGGAAGAGTTGAAGTCAAGCAGGCCGGTTTACTGAGGCTTTTGTGCTTTTCAGCACTTGGGATGCAACCCCGTCATTGGGCTATCGTGCCCTCAGACACTATCATCACACTCCCTGATCTTGTCACCTGGCTGGGTCCCATTGATAAACCTCCCTGATACAAGGCTTTCAGAGCAAGAAATCTCAGCTCCCCCACCCCCAGATGAATGTGGACCTGTCCTAAACCTCCTTCCTTTGAGGGCTGGGCGACTGTGGCTGGTCTCAGTGAATCTGGCAGAGAGAGGTGACTTTGGGCCTTCACCTCTGGCAGAATTGGTGTATGGGCCACTTCTGGAAGGTAAATGGCACAGGATGCAGCTGAAGGATCTTACCCCCTGGTGTGGACACTGGGCGGTGGCAAAGCCCAGCTTCCACAGTTTCATATGAAACATCTGATTAAACACTTCATGCCAGACTTTCTGTGCCAGCCACCATTTGGGGACATCATTTTGGTCTGCTCAATTATAGCCATTCCAAGGGTTCCATTCTCTGACCTTTTATGCAGGTGAAATTGATTGAACCAGTATTGATTTTTATTCTCCCAGTTGACTGTAGCACAACTTCTATCTTTTAGATTAACTACAGTTCACCATGGGCCCAAATCCTCTCACTTGGAGGCCTAAGAACACAATTTACAGGTACAATTGGCTGCTTAGATGTCTGATCAGTAGCATTTATGCCCACAGAGCTCCCAACTCAGCACAGATTTACAAGCTTTAAGGACACAGCACTGAGAACAGTTTTGAAAACTAGAGCTTAAAGTAGTAACATTCTGACAAGCCAAAAGTCCTAACCTACTGTACAGAGATCTGGAATGCTGGCTAACTCCACCATATCTGTTTCTGTCCCCAGAGTGGCTCAGACTCCATTGCGTACAGTAGAAGGACATACATGCCATAATGGAGCAATTGTCATTATATATCCTTAGAAGTAAATGTATTCAAAGGGCCAGGTTTTTTACACACAAGTTCACCTATGGTTGAATTGCATTGTAGCTAGCATTTTACGGTCAGCACCTAATTATCAAACCATTACTAACCCGGCCTAGCAATAAAAGCGAATAGTGAGCTCTGAATGTCACTTGGAACCAGTTTACAGTCCTTCTTCACTTGAAGCTCATTCTTCTATTCCCAATATCAGCTGCTGAGCAGAGAGAATGACAGCAAGACCCATGCAAAGGGGATTCTCCTGATCCATTCAGCAACTCCGAAGTCCATGCCATGCTGATGGAGTGAGATGTGCCAAGTGTCACACTATGGGTACGTTGACTGAATCACACAGGAACATGCTAGCTAGAAAAGAGAAAGGGACAAATCTTCTGTTTCTATCACACATACGTGCACCTCTTGGGTTATCATCCAACATGCTGGCAAAGGAATACGAATTGTAGGGACCATTGAGAATAAAAAGAGGAAGCCTCAATCTAGCTAAGCACCAGGAAAGGACCATAAAACAGAATGAGCATCAAAACTCTGTGTGGAACAGAGCTAATAGTATCACCCAATGGCCCACCTCCCACGTGCTGGCTCATGAGTAAATGTAGAAGGCAGGCTTTGACATTAGCAATCTTCATTCAGTAAAAAATCCAAAACAAATAGGTTACTCCAAAATTGGACACATTCAATCCAAAATAAGAGTGTGCACACACAGACTGGAAAGAGATAAAGCTACATCTGATTTAGTAATTGTGGTTCTATTCATTGTGTAGACAGGCCCTCAGATATGGTGTAAATGCAGCTCTGTCCAAATGGCCATCTAACACACAGAGCCAGCGCAGACAATATTTCACCTAAGGACAATGGTTAGTCCATCCCCTCTGGGTAGCCAAAATATGAACAAAAGGAAAGGTTCTGTACTGAGCGTAGAACACAGTTCCCAGCCCAAGGACAACAAGGCCTTAGCCACAGCTTGGGACTGCTGCCCAACGAAACAAAATGCACCCCAGTTACTAAGCACTGGGTGAGAGGGAAACAGAGTTGGCAAGTGTCCGCAGCGCCATGTGAGACATTTTTTGCATGTTATTTAATGAGCTAATTTGCATAATTGGAAATCATTTTTATCTGCCTGTGCTGGAATGTATAAGAGGGAAGCTGGGGTCTCTCTAGGGGAAGCGTGCTGGGCTCCAGCTGGGGAGCTGACTTGGTAATGGGTTTTTCTGGGGTTCGGCTGGAGAGCAGGAGATCAGTGCAGGTGAGGTGGGCTAGCACTGAGGCCAGAAGCTGCTCAGTTTGGGCTCTAATCCCAGTATTTATTTAGCAAAGATACATGTTAGAAAAGGCTCATTTCGGCAGACGGGTGAATTTCTTTGGTAAGAGAGGAAGAAGCTGTCTTGACAAATATAAGAAAAAAGGTAGTAAATGTTACCAGTGATGTCGAATGAATCTCCTGTCTGTAATTAGCTATTAAAGCATTGAAAGTCTTATACTGTGTTAGAGAGCGAGGTTTATTGCATTGTGGGTAGGGACAGTGTCCAGATCTTCTCTTCACACACATCCTTAGACTCAGGTCTCAGCCAGAAATGTCTATGTCTGGCCATTTCATGGGGCTCTTTATGAAATTCAGCTAAACTAGTTTTCTTTTACTGCCTGTGTCAAGGTACTTCTGACTACTCTGAGAAAATCTATAGAGAATGATGAAAGCCCAGTGTCTAAAACACTTTAGCAAGTCTCAGTTAAAGTGCATTGTCAGGATTTTCCAAATCATTTGTCACTCAGTATTTTTATGAGAAGTTCCTCTTACATTAAAAGTCATTTCCCCATCACTGCACATAGACTGCTTTGTTATTCTAGGGTTGCTCTTGTGCCCTGACCTGAGTACAAGACTAGCTCAATTGATAACATACTTGCTTAATTTATTTGAGGCATGAACACCAACCACAAGCACTTAGCCAGGGCTAGTAACCCATCAGAAGCAAGTGCATTTCCCCCATCAACTAGGTAAAAACAGGTACAGTAATAGCAGGTATTGCAATCTCATTACCAACTATTTCACCTCTGTTTAACTAGCCCAATAAAGAGGTCATCAGAAAGTCTCAACAATGAGATTTTTTTCTTTTACATGGAAGACTTTCTTTTATACATCCAAAAGTGCAGAAGTGGAATTAAATATTGAATTCCAGAGCTCTCATAGTCAAACAGGAAGTATCTACTGGACTGGATTACTGTGTAAACTGCTGTTACTTCAGAGCTGCTTACAATAAACCACAAAAGAAAAAACTTACATTCAAGTTACCTTAACAGTCCAATTTCCACCTACATGAGCCAGGATGTCCAGAGTTAAGGAGCCCATCTCAGCTAATGCTCTGTCCCTGTGCTTATACCCAGGTCGAACAGTGTGAGCTAAAGATGGACATTAAGAGATAATAACCATCAACCGTGTGTGTGTGTGTGTGTGTGTGTGTGTGTTTTGGAGGGGAGTGCTTAAAGTCTGACTCTTCCCCTCTCTGTTAAAGAGGCTTCTATAGGAAATCCTGACAGCAACTGGGGATGAGTCTTAGATGTATGTTGATATTCTAATATTCCCAAATATACACTGGAGCACTAATCACTCCGATATACCTGAATTCACAGCTCTTCCTAGCACTGTGATTACCAAAGAAGCTGCCAGCATGGTGGGGCCCTAAGGCTTGGTCCATTCACACTGTGGAATTGGAATCTGAAATTCAGATCTGACTCTGGTAGGAAGGCAAAGGGCAAAGCTAAGTCTTATTGTTTTGTGCCAAGTTTGGCATGGAAGCTTAGATTATAATGGTCCACCATCCCTTTAGTCCAGACGCAGTACAGAAAGCATGGTGGATATTGCTGACAAGGTCTGTGATAGTTTCAAATACCCATACGTAATCCCATAAATCACGTGAGAACTCTCAGCTAGCTAATACTGATAAGGAGCACCTCACCATCCTGCTAGAATCCCATGCACAGGGATGAGTTTTATTACCAACCCACCATTCAGGGGTTTGCCTTGCCGCAGAAACAGAACAGGGCTGGGGATAGCAAGACAAGAGAAGATGCCCTTTTCTGCTCTGTGGTGTATAATGGAGCACTTCATTATCTTCTCCCTGGGGCTAGGGCTCTGCTGGTCTTTGCCAGCTCATCCCACTGATTTTTCTGTGAAAGAAAAGTCAGGTGGTTTTATTTCAAGCTGAAAGTTCATTTCTTAACTGTGTCCATGGGGAAGATGGGTGCCTTTATGCCACTTTCCCCACCACCTGAGTCAGTGCTAGGGAGATAGGGTGGTTGACACAGAACGGCTAAACATGTGGACAAAGCCTCTATGGTTTGGTCTGGAGCAGGCTCAAACCAAACAGCATTATACTCAAACTGAACCAACTCCTTCAGGCCACCTCCTGTCTCCAACACAGCAACTGGGGTTCCTGTTTCCTGCCCCACCCTGTGAGAGGAGCACAACAATAGGAGATAATCGGCCCTGACTCTGCGCCAGCCACAGGGCACAGCTGGGCCTTTCGCAGCCTCATGCACCCAGCAGATTGCCCAGCACAGAAAATGATTAACTTGTTGGCCAATCCCAGTCAGGTGTCTGAGTTCTGCCTGTCATGGAATGTGGCTCAGACCCTGAAATCTAGGGACTGATCATTCAGGTGCCTCTGCTGACCCCAGCTGCCATAGCCAAACATGGAGAAAGAGCAGATTTCTCTGACAGCCGGGCCCTGAAGTGTCTCCAGCTTTAGAGACCAATATCTCTGCCTTCTTTTTATCTAAATGTGGTCAAAGCACCAAGCAACTGACTCTCCATTACATAGCAATGGATTGATGGCAGCAATGGGCAGGAGCCATCACAGAACTGCAGACTGTACGGGAACAAGGTTTGTAAAAATGAGTTTTCATCTTTTTGAGCAACAGTCACAGGATTGTGATCAGCTGGTCCTGAAGAAGATGCAAGTGAATGTGTGCGAAAATCAGAGAAGGCTGGCAGGTGAGTCCCAGAAAGCTCAGAGACTTGGTTCAATCTGGGGCCAAGGCTTGGAGCTTAGCAGAACTCACTGCACCCCTTTGATCTGGGAATCAGGCTGAGACCAGGCTCCCTAGTCACATTTCCAGGATGTGCTGGTGTCTCAGCTTCTCTTGTGGCACTTCCCTGTTTCCAAGGAGAGATGCAGAGATTCTAGACAAACTAAGAAAGCACAAGAGTGTCCAAAAATTCAAAAAACATTGTTTCCAGCTTCACACAAGCTTTGTTTCAGCTGAGAGTTTAAGGCCACGGTTCGTGTCAATTTTGGATTTCTAAGCTGGTTCCTTTATCCCAAACAAACATGATGTGAGCACAGGTGAAGGAGATCATCTCTGATGAACTCCCACTTAATGGACTCAATTAATAAAGAAAAGATAGGCACAGAAATGTACCATATGCAGCATGCATGGGAACAGAAGAGAGAATTCCCGTTTCAGATTTTGGGAAGAAGAACGTTGTGTCAAATCTCCCCAAATAGACACTGACAGGAACCAATTATCTCCTTAGAAGAAACTGACTGTTGGATCAGATTCAAGAGTAAATTTCTGCTTTAGCTTTAAACTCCAACAACCTTTTTAAATTAAAATGGTTTCTCCTCAGGATGTTCCAAGTTAACAATACCAGCTCTGTCCAGCCATGGTATCAGTCTTCACTAACTGTCTCACCGGCCACTCAAAACATGAGCCCCTACTATAGTTCTGGGGGAGAAGGGTGAATTTAACTCTACTGCTGTACCATACTGAATATGCCCCCATCTGTACATGTACACTCATGCACCGCATGCAAACTGTGCTGTATCCTGAGGCCACTGCAAACGCCCACTGTCTTCATTGCCTCCAAGGAGATCTTTGCCTCAGTAAAACCAAAGTAAGGACCTCCAGATCTGACTCCTAGTCTATGCTCAATTTCCAGTGGGTTTTCTGTTTCAAAGGGTGGAGGTTTGTGACTCAAGTCAGTTTGGTATGTGTTATTTGAATGCTTTCATAGCCAGAAAAGCTATGGAGATTGTGTCCAAGATGTGCTTGGGCTTATTCCAAACTCTCTGTTTGGTTGTGAGACTCCCGGAGAAAATAAACCCTGCTCTGAGTTCATTTTCTCACAGGTAGATATCACTTGGGCCAACAGTGAAATGGTTTTCAGGCTAGGAGCTGACGCACAGGGCAGTCCAGGTCAAAAGAGAGGGACATTGGCTTGAATCATTGGAGGTGCCCAAGGCCAAGACTGAGGTGCAGTGTCAGAGCTGTCTTGAGGCCCAGGATTGGAACAGCAGAGCGTGTCACACATCAGGATTGAGGTACAATGGGAGAGCTGTGTGAAGACTGAACCATCACTCCGATTATTTGCATTTCTGTAACGTTTAGATTTGACATTTACCTTTTGAGAATCCCCCACAAACCAGAAGTTCCTGGATCTTTGCTAAGTACCTGCATTCTTCTCTCCAAATTTGAGGGAAAATAGGGGGCCCTTCATGGGATTGGGAAATATGCATTTCTAAGCTCCAGGTTTCACTACAGTATTAGCCCCTCAATAGGCAGCAGTGACATACACGGGCAGAATAGGCCCCAAGTGAATTCACCCACAGGATAAGCAGTCGCAGCATCTCATCTCACAATCTGTCACAGAAATAACTTCCCTTCCTATTCAGCACAGCAGGAAAGAAAATGAAACAAAATAATCATTAGATCCCAAATTGTGATGCTCTTGACTGCTAGAAAACAGCCCTTCATGAACATGGATGGTGCCATTGCCAGAAACCCAGTGATTCTCCTCAGAATGATGGGTCATTTAGCTCTCACTGTGGTTCCGTTTCATCATAAACAACTGGCACACTTTGCTCCTGTTACAGATCCCAGCCTCTTGGCTCCAATTTCCCCACATTTCTATTTCCCTTCTCCATCGCTCGCTCATCTCCTCCATCGGCTGGTTTTCCAGACTGGAACTCTCAGGCTCTACACATGACTGTACTGGGAGAGGGGAGTGAATCCTGCCCCTCCCACCCCCACTAGCAATGGGGGACCATTCCTCATGTATTTTATTCACGATTATTTTGACATCCTTAAGTTAAAACAAGATCGGTTGGCACTTGGGCCACCACAGCAACATCTCCCTTTGATCCCAAGGTCACTGCAGTAGCTCCTGCTGTGCTGCCTCACAGTTTGTGTTCAGTAGCTATGTTGGGGGAGAATTAAAAAAAAGACTTTGATTCCAAGCAGCACAGTGCTTAAAAGCAAGAAAACTCTTGTAACCAGAGAGTGACTGACGTTCCCTGCTGGGGGGTTTTCTGGGGGGAAACAGCCTTGCATTTCTGTAGAAAATCCAAGGCAAACCCCAAAGGTGTTTTGCGTTGTTGGAAACTAGTGTTTCACTGCCCTGCACAGCCTTGTGAAAGATCAACAAGCGTGAAGTTGGTCATGTTATGGAGGAGCTGCAAAATACTCTTGATGATACCAGGTAGTTTGTTCTCCCTCCATCCCCAGCCAGGTTTATAGAGTGCCTACCCCTGACACTTGAGCAGGGGTGGCTCCAGGCACTAGCATGCCAAGCACATGCCTGGGGCGGCAAGCCACGCAGGGGCGCTCTGCCAGTCGCCGCGAGGGACCGGGGACCTCCCTGAGGCAAGCCGCCGAAGGCAGCCTGCCTGCTGTGCTTGGGGCGGCAAAATACCTAGAGCCATCCCTGCACTTGAGCAAACAGAATTACACACTGGACCATAATAACAGGAAGCATTTTGCAAGCTTCAGTATTGGTGCAAATAGTTTCACTGGGACAGACAAGCTTCCTGGTTCCCTCAGGAGAGGAGGCAGTTCCTCCTCAGACAGATTTAAAATGCTGTTGCCTGAAGCAGCAGGATCCACAAACTCATCATTCTTCAGCCATAGAATAAGATTAAACCTGAATGATTTAGGCAGAAACCACTTGGTCCTGCCACACCCTTTAAAATCACACTGGGGAAAACTGTGTGGGCAGAGGACTTTCCTTCCTATGTTTCTTGGTGACCTAAATTATTGATGTTTACAGCAAAGTGGCCCCCGGCCTTCCCAGGTTGGAGTGATGTCAGAATAATCCGGCATTTGTGATATTATAACCATTTCCACAGGAGCAGATTGCAACTCCTGATATAAGCTAACAACTCACTGCAGGATGAAGAAGAAAGAGCAAGTGGTGTGGGAAAGCCTCTAGCAGAACAGCCAGACACCAGCAATACAGGGGAGGGACACAGAAAATGCTGGTAGTCCTACTTCCCACTGCACAAGCAGGTCCCCCTTTGGGGTGTTGCTAGGTCCTGGTGGTACCTGGTTACTGGCAAGCTTCCAACAACATCCAACTGATCCTCAGGCTCTTGGTTGCACTGAAAAGCTGAAGAGGAGAGAGGCCTGGTCTGTTTATTATAATATAGGTGAAAGCTGCCAAAGTACAGGATTCCCTGCTCTGCCGCACAAAATCCCCTCAGTGCTGCCCTGGGAGCACCGCGCTTTTTAGTAAGATGAGAAGATATTTTACTCCCTATGTTTATTTATCTAAAATTATTTAACTAGGCCAACCTGATGAGATCAATCTCTCATTTACAGAGGCAACCTATCTATTCAACCCCTAGGTCTCATTTCAGTGAGCAGGGCCAGCCATGGAAAAATCTATGCTGCTTTTGTGATGTGGACGACCCCCTACCACACCAGCAGAAAACCTTCCAAATTTAGTGCACATGTTCTGGTGTGCCATCTGATCCATATTAGAACAGGCCTGGGCTGGGTTCCTCTGGTCAGCACTGGATTCCCACTGTGGTAAGCCACTAACACAGTGACACCTAGTTTCTAATTTGAAAGTATTTTACATTTCGATACAGTATGTCTGAACTGCAAATGTTTTCCACTGGAGGTGAATTTTTCCCCATTTCATCAGGCAACTCTAACCATTTGGCACAATCTGCCTGTAACAACCAACACTGTGGTCTAAAGACTCCCTACCCCATGAAAGGCATATGGCAATGAAACAGAGCCCATGGAAGAGGAGATATTGGTTGCCCTAAAGCTGATCTTTACTACCACATGCAAGTGAGGAGCAGGTGTAGGAGCACTTAGTCTGAAAGGGCTGGAGGGCAGCTTGTCTCTTTAGCTATGTTTCAGTCTGAGGGGTGAATGGTATGTATGTTCATCCATCTGAACAAGTTAAGCAGTCCCTGCATATGGCCTCACCAATAGAGCATGTGTCACCATTCTCACCTGTGTCAAGTGGGCATGGACCACCGCCAGAGGAGAAGGGCACATCCATGTCAACCACTTACACGGCAGGGGATGCAGGGCAGCAGGGAATCAGGCCAGCACATCTAGCTCACTCCAGGGGTGCTGCCCCTACTGCACCTACCAGGCTAGGTTCTGACCCCGTCCCCCCACTCCGGGTAGCAGTGTCCCACTCCCCACTGTGTCTCCTTGGAGTCAGGCACAGCTCGCAAGGTAAGGTGCTTGTTGCCATGGGAAAGGGGCAGAATGTGGCCACTGTTTCCTGAGAAAATGAACATTTGGGTTTTCACAGAAGCCGCTTGCTCAATTTTTTTCTGCAACTGAATGTAGCTCTAGTAACAGCGCAGTGCCCCCTGGAGAATGGAGACCTCGCCTCACTGCTCGAGCAGGCCTGGCATAGGCAGGAGCAGTACAGACCTCCCCAGATTACTCCAACCCATTGTGCTCATGTTGGCCAGGACGGGGCAGGTCACTCTGTGTCCAGTGCTCATTCAGTCCTTAGCCCATTCAGGCTGCCAGCAACAGGGGGTGATTTTTTCCCTTGGATTATGAACAATTTCTCACCAGGAATGGGACCCACCGCTCATTGCTCACAGTCCCTGTCTCTATGCCCAGGGGGTGAGAATAACAGTTCATAATTTGTAAGCGTGTGAGAAAGACAATCTATGTCAGTTTGGAATCTCCCATGTGGAACGAGGCCTCTGCCAGATGGGCAGAGTAAGTGATATGGCAGAGCTGGTACCTTGGACAACTGGCAGAGCTAATGGGAACTCAAGGGTAGCCTGTCTCTAGGCCACTGCTCCCAGCAAAGACTCCCAGCTCCCTGGTAGCTAAATAAGAACTGTTTGGTGGTGGTGGGCTAATAAGCAAATCAGGAAAGTAACCAAAGGCTTTTTTTGCCAATTTGGGCAACTGATGGAGAGTGCAATGGCAGAGCGTGCTTATTGAGGGCCTGATTCTGCATTACAGTGTGACATGCCTAGCAGTATCTGGTCGTAATGCTGGCTTGAACTGGCCCTGTGAGGATTCATGCAGCATAAAGGTGATGTTCAGGGGGCTCAGAGCCTAGGACAGAGCTCTAACAGCACTACCCCTCCCCGTTTCCCTCCAAACACAGGAAAGGTATGTGGCTGAGACACCCTGTGCCACACCAATTCCCTGTTCTGGGCCTTTGCAGCAGCATAAGCTAAAATATCCCTGAGAAAGCTCTAATGCAGTGCAAAGGGACTGGCCCTGGACAGAGGATGCATCACACACCTTTGACCTGTATTCTGTGCAGTCAGCTGCACCCGGTATCTGATCCCAGAGCTGGATCCACTGAACGCTAAGCAACCAGCTGCACTGAAGGAACTTTACTTCTTCCAATATCCTAAGAGAGGCACAGGCTCCTGGCATTAACTTTGACATTAGCTAGTTAAAGGCCACCTGGCTTCTCAAACCAAATGTGCCCCACTGAGCAGAAATAGTCTAAATATTCTTTAATCTCTCATACCACTGGATAAAGAAAAGGGACATATTGCAGAGTACAGAAATGCCTAGAATTAAACACCAGCACTTGGAAGTCAGAGGTGCCTATAAACTTTTTAAATCTTAGTAACAAATGTTTCCTTATACTTTAAAATTGGAAAGGTTAACTGAACTAGCAACCCTCAGCATATGCACCAACATGTGCTCTTGGGAGTTTCCTTTAGAGAACACATTTTATTTCTACGTTACATGGAAACACAGCCACATCTCTTATTGGCACCGCACACTCCACTTTAAAGATTTACCTCTTAAGTGGGTCTGTGCCTTCTGGTCACGAAGGCTTCATAGGTTGTGAACATCTAGCAGCCATGCAGAAAAATCCTGAATCATCAGACAAAATGATTCTCCTTCACTGCAGGTCACTTATTCCTGGCTTCACTTCACATCCCCACAACTACATCTCCTTTACTGCGTGCACAGGAAAGATATGCCCATAGATTCCAGGACTCTGGAGAAGGCTTATAAAGAGATTTGCAGAGAGATGAAACATCTCTCACTTTCTGCACTATTGACCCACCAAGGTGCAGTTCTTCATAAGTCAAAGCCTCCAGAGTCACCTACTCTGTGAACTACAAAGGGTTAGTAGCAGCACACAGCTGTCACCTGGCATAGCATGGTTCGGGATGTAAAGTGACTGCACAAAGGAGATTGGGAGGAGATTCCACATAACCACTGTGTGCACCAAGTTAGGGGTTGGGGATCAAATCCCCATTAAAGAATATCATGCACTAGGCCATGGAAAGCCACACCAGACGCTGGAGTGAGAAATTCAGAGTCTGTTTAACATTCAAACTCCCAAAGTTGCTTCTGTGCTGTCCAGGCTGAGTTCTGAGCTATGTTTAATCAGGGTTTGTGTTTCACAGAGGAAGAGAGTGTTACTGTAAAAACTCTTCATACCCCCCTCTCCACCCAGCATACAATATCTGATAAATGGCCCCATGGCCCAGGTTAGTTTCTGGTTGAATAACTTGGCCAGCTGCCTACAACATCAGTAACATGAAAATGGACAGATAGCCTATACAAGTCCAGCCTCTCCTTCATGTCACTAAAGCACAATGAGGCAAAAGACAGCACCCTCGAAGGAGGAGTTGCTGGAATGGGTGCCCATTTTCATAAAATGTAAGAACAATACCTACAGCTTTAACCTCTGGCCTCTTCTAGCAACCACAGAAGTGTGTCCTAGGTGACACTATGGCTCAATGGAGTAAAATGCTAGTAAAATGATGAACCACAGAAGATCCCAAGAGTGGTGTTATTGCTCAATGCTCAGTGAAACATGCTTTGTTTTCTTTCTTGTGCCTGCCGTGTTCTTGGACAGTAGAAGTCTGGTATCCCAGAGGAGGCAAGCTTTTCTGTTGAATTAGCCCCCTTCTCATGTGCAGTGATAAGCCTGCTGATGGCTCAGGAGAGGTCTGGAACAGAACAACCAGTGCACTATGTAGCTCTGAGACTGTATTGAAAAAGATCTCCCATCCCAGTTCCTCTGTCCCATTTGGAGTCAAAATGGCTTCATATCCCTACAGTAATCATTTCTCTGAACAAAATGGCTCTGAATTGCCCTTAACCAGCCAGTGCAGGGGGCTGCACTGTGGCCCCAGAGAATGTTCTTGTTTGTTCATTCACAAAGGAAATAACATACACTTAGTGATGTTGGAAAAGGTTCAAGAAAAAATCCTGCAACAATGACTGGAGTTTTTGTTTCAATATTTTTTTTTAAGAATCTTTGACACAACCTGAAAGTTCATCTCCAAATATGACATGCAAGAGAGGAAGCAGGTGCAAACCACATTCCCAAGGAGTGCCTTTTGCAACAACCAGGGAACAAAGGGGTAGTCTTACCAGGCTAGTGAGGCATATCACAGCAGCTCACCATGATACACACAAGCCATTTTCTTGTGGCAAAGGCTGAGCTGGGTTTTCCAGGTGATCTTTAAGTGGAAGGAGCAAATGATACCTGCAGCAAGCAAGTTAGTTTTAAAGTGTCCAGTGGAACTTAAAAAAATCTTTGCAGACTTAAAAGTGAGAAGCAGCAGCAGACTGCCCAGAACAGATTGTGCAGCATGAGAATTCTGGAGACAAGAAAATACATATTAAAGCCCAGCTCCTCTTTAGCCTCACATGCTTCATCTCCAACACATATTCAGAATGAGAACCAAGAAATAGCAGTGTTTGGAATGTTGATGCTTTGAACCTTCAGAGATTTGCCAACTCACAAACAGATTTAGTTTCTTCTGATGAAATGGCTAAAGCAAATTGTTTTCCATGTTTCTAGGGTCAGACTGGAAGCCCAATCACAATAGAAATCAATCAAAAAATTTAAAGACTATAAATTGAAAAACATAAATAAAAGGCAATACTACTTTATAAAGCATAACCAGTGGAACTCACTGTTACTGGAAGTCAAAAAGTCGAAGCCTGTGGCTGGATTTTAGGAAGAGCTGACTAGTGTTATAACCAGTGGCATTTGTAGCTATGCACGCTCAGCAATTGACTAGGGAAATACTCACGCTCTGCTCTTCCAGTAGTCCCTGAATGAGAGGATCAGGAAGGGACTATCTCCCTATGTACCGTGATGTGCAGTTGGTTAAGCAAGTTGACAGGGGTGAGGAAAGCGAGCTTCACCAATCTCTAAAGATAGGATCAATACTGATGCAGGCAGGGTGCTGGACTTGGTGGCCAAATGGTCTGAACAGGCATGTGGCAAACCCTACAATGGCTAGGCTATAAACTTTATGTATGCAATAGTTTCCAAATCTCAGTGCTGTGCTGCCAGAGATATGCCATGCTCTCTAATGGCAAATACATGCTACCTAGCCCATTCCAAAGGCAGACTTTAAACATGTTACAAAAATCTGTCAACTTGGTCCAATCAGATTAAAGTTCACTGAAATAATCGGATACCATCATTTCCTTTGTCAGTTTCAGTTCAGTGGCCTAAGGGCACCTTAAACAGTGACTGGTTTCATGATATGAGCACTACAGTCTTCACCTCTCAGACAGCAGACTGAGAGCCATATATACCGGAGCTGAGCCCACCTGGGAGACAGTCCAGGTAGCTGGGTGACTTCCTGGAACCCCAGTCCCAAGTGTCATTTTTCCTCTGCCTAGTGCCTCACCTGCACACAGGTATGAGCAGTAGAGATGGGGCTGTGAACGTCCCTGACATGGACAGCTGGACCCAAAGGCTGGATTCTGCAAGGTGCTGAGCACCCTCAACTCTGAAGAGGAGCAAATTCTTTTCTTTGAAATGTTACCAAGAGGGAGATGGGAGAAGACGCTCACCTACACACACTCACCACAAGGGTTATTTGTAAGAATTCACTGAGGCTGACACAAGCTCACCAGTTTCCAAGTGCGAGGTGTTTGCTGAGCAGGGGCAGCTCTATTGTTTTGCTGCCCCAAGCATGGCAGGCGGGCCGCTTTTGGTGGCATACCTGTGGCAGGTCTGCTGGTCCCACACCTTCGGTGTACCCCCTGCTGAATTGCTGCCGAAGCCATGGGTCCTCCCCAGGAGCGGCGCCAGGCACCAGCACACTAAGCACATGCCTGGGGCAGCAAGCCAAGGGGGGTGCTCTGCCGGTCGCTGCGAGGGTGGCAGGCAGGTTGCCTTCAGCAGCTTGCCTGTGGAGGGTCCGCTGGTCCTGCGGCTTTGGCGGACCTCCCGCAGGCTACCACCGAATCCGCAGGACCAGGGACATCCCGCAGGCAAGCCGCTGAAGGCAGCCTGCCTGCCGTGCTTGGGGCGGCAAAATGCCTAGAGCCACCCTGGTCCTCCCACAGGCATCCAGCCGAAGGCAGCCTGAGTGCTGTCCTCACAGCAACCAGCAGGCCACTCCTAGCGGCTTGCCGCCCCAGGCACACGCTTGCTGTGCTGGTGCCTGGAACTGCCCCTGTTGCTGAGCACAGCAGAGAGCTCCCCTGACTGAAGTGGCTCTTTGCAGGAGTCTCTCAGGCTTTGTTTGCTTTCGGTTGTTTGAGTTGTCACAAAAAGATGGTATCACAGAATGTGCGCCAATGTCTAATCCCAACAGCACTCACCTGATGTCACTTCCACTCTGAGCCAGTCTTGCTGCTGCCTACATTCTGTTTAGAGATCCCCCTCGAAGCAGAACAGTGGGTTTGCCTGGCGTTGTAGGATGCTCAGGAGACAATAGGGAAGCAGAATGTAGACATTTAGAAAGAAAAAGTGCAGAAAATGAATGTGTGAAGGGAGCGTTTTCATTCCTAAGCAGCTGAAAAAGCCCTCCCTGATTTGGGCCTTCAACTTGCTCCCTGCTGTGCAGGGTTGGATAGTGTGTGTGATGCTGGAGAGGGAGCGAGCATGCCTGGATCAGAGCTGGGACAGAACAACCCCTGGCTTCTGTGCTCCCACTTACTGCAGCAGCAGGCACAGAAAAGGGCATTGCATTCCACTCTAACTGCTCACCTGAATCAGTTTGCTTTGGCAGCAGCGTGCCAATGGCCTTGTTTATAATGTAAGAACATCTCCAGTGATGCCGGGTGAGATCACGGAGGGAGTCAGTGCCAGATCTGGGAGTAGGCATTAGACTTTTCTGGCTGAAGACAACAGTCAGTGGTTGCCAATGTGCTAACCATCTTATGTGATGTGCTTCTGCAAGACAATGCCAAATCCATATTATGCCCACTGGCGAGAGAGAAAGAGATGACTAAGGAAGGAGAGGACCAGTGTCTACATCATCCATCACTGTGACTGCTCCATCAGCTTCCTGCTGCTTTCTCATGTACAGCAAATCAGTGAAACTCTAGAAGATGCATGAGTTCCCTCTGCTCATTATCTATCTTTATATCAACTAACAAAGCAAATACCAATTACCAGGCTGCAGCACCATGACAGAGCCTTGGGTTCAGGGCTTTTCTACTCCAGGCCGAACAAGCTCAGAGTAGTAATGAGTCAGACATAATCCCAAAAGATTCAGAAATTCTGATGTGTGTGCTAACAGTCAGGTCCTTCTCCCAGCTAATCCACATTGGGAGGACTAGAAACAAGATTGCAGATGTTGCATGTATAGGCATGTTTATGAGATGTCCATTACTTTCTGCTTCCAGCCTGCTGGGAGATTCCACAGGAGCCGCCTCTCCTGGTATTTGGGTATTTCAGCTTCTGGATCAAACAGGAAATGAAAAGTCTTCCCTGAAAGAGAAAACAGGCAGTTTGGAAGCTTAAGGAAGATGCAGTCGGGTTCTTATTTTAGACAAACTCATCTCCTTATCCCTAGCTGAGCACATCCCAGTGCTGAGGAGTTCAGTGCAAGCCCAAGGGAGTTGCATGGCTCTCAAAACCAATGGAGAAATGTTTTAGTGTATTGATCAAGCCACAAAAATCAGACATACAGAAGACCTGTCAGGCCCCAGCTAGCCCATCTCCCTGGTGCCAGTACAGGATTGCTCCCTTACTGCACATTTTCACAGGTTTACTTTAAATGTCCCAAGCAATGAATAGGGCCCCACCAAATTCACAGCCATGAAAAACGCATCATGGACCATGAAATCTGGTCTCCCCCCAGAAAATCTGGTCTTTTGTGTGCTTTTACTCTAGACTTTACAGATTTCATGGTGCAGACCAGTGTTTCTCAAACTGGGGATTCTAACCCAAAAGGCAGCTGCAGGGGGTCAAAAGGTTATTTTAGGGGGGTCACGGTATTGCCACCGTTACTTCTGCGCTGCTGCCTGCAGAGCTGGGCCACCAGTCAGCAGTCGCCACTCTCTGGCTGTCCAGCTCTGCAGGCAGCAGCGCAGAAGTAAGAGTGGCAATACCATACCATGCCTTCCTTATTTCTGCGCTGCTGCTGGCTGCAGGTCTGCCTTCAGAGCTGGGCTCCCAGACAGCAGCCACCGCTCTCCAGCTGCCCAGCTCTGAAGTCAGCACTACCGTCAGCAGCAGTACAGAAGTAAGGGAGCAGTATCGCTACCCTACCTACAATAACGCTGTGGACACGGACACGCACACATACACCCACCGCCACAACTCCTTTTTTTTGAGTCAGGACTCTCACTATTATAATACCATGAAATTTCAGATTTAAATAGCTGAAATCATGAAATTTACAATTTTTAAAATCTCATGGCCATGACACTGACCAAAATGGACTGTGAATTTGGTAGGGTCCTAACAATGAAGCTTCCACCCCTTCCCAGGACAGACAATTCCACAGGCTGATAGATCTCACTGTAAGGAAATTCTTATTATTATTCAGCCTAACTTTTTCCTGTCTTTCTTTCAAGCCACTGCTTCTGGCCATACCCCTGCATTCCTGTCCCCACCCCCAGCCCTTGGCATTTTTACTCTCTTCAAATATTTGAAGACTTATCATATTCCCCCCAGTAGACTAGCAAGCTAAACTTATTGAGCTCTTTAATCTTTCCTTCTAAATCACTGCCACCAGCCCCTCGACCATTTCCATAGCTCTTTTATTATTTCTTTTTAACTTGTCAATATCTTTCCTGAATCATGGTGTCCAGACCTGAGCATGATACCCCCTAGTGCATGTTCGGGGAGGTAGCTGGAGAGAGGCGATCAGTGCCTTCCTGCTTCAGGATGGGATCCTTTGCAGCACACAGCCCAAAAATTTCACCGTTGTGCTTCACAAATTCATGTCAAATCTGTCATCTTCTGCCTCCTCTAGGTGATATCTCCAGACCCTGGTAGTCAGGCACAGATGCTGCGAGAAAGTGCTCACACTCAAGCTGGAGACTAAAGCAGCCCTGGTATGGATATTGTGACAAGATTTCACCTGCTACATCAGGGTGGGGAGCAGCAGCATGGCTTTGCCTGCATTTGCAAGGCCTCCTCACTCTCTAGAATACAGCGGTGTGAAGCAGTTTGCAGTGATGCACTGTGCAATTAGTTGGGGGGAAGGTCTCCCTGTCCCAATTGGGCACTGGCCTTAAGACTGATGCACAGGCCCCTGAACCTATCAACAGAAGTGCAGTTTCTGCCAATTCAGTCAGCTAATCTTCCCCCTCCATCCACTAGTGCAGGTGACACTGAACTCCAAAGCTGGCTTCCTTGGGTTTGCAGGTGACTGGATCTCTTTTTCAAAATTAAACCCAACAATCATCCTGTTCCTCCACTGCAGCTGAACACTGCGACATTATTCCGAGCAAAAGGCTAAGAGGGAAAGCAACTAACCTGCAGAGTGACAGGAGAACTGCAGAAAATGACCCTTACAAATAACTCACTGTTTAACCCTTGAAGTAAAGAACCTGCATGGACATGAGACCATGGTGGGGTGGCCAGTCAAGCAGGAAAGTGGATGTGTACAGCTGCTGACACTAGACTCAGCAGTGTTATCTGGAAGGGTGGGATTGAGACCAGAGACCATTACGTTAAGGGAAGCATGAAAAGCCAGGATAATAGGGCAAGGCTCTGATCCTCATATTTGGAGATGGGCAAATTGTGCAAAAAAAAAAAAAAAAATTAGGCCTGAATATTTGTATTTGGAAGTGAAAGGCTCAGATTTGTAGCTAACTATGCAATATTAGTTGTTGAAATCTGTCTCTGATGTTAACACTGTTCATATATCTGAATTATTCAGCCTGCTCTGCTAGTATCAGAACACACAGCACTTTCCACCATCAGAGAACTCTGCAGTCACTAGCTAATGAACCCCCATGCCACCTTGGTGGTTCATTAGGGCCAGTTACACAGAGAAGCTGAAGTGACTAGTTGCTTGCCCAAAGCCTTAGGGGAGTCATGGCTTGAACTCAGGACCTGGTAGTATACAGGCCTTTACTTAAAAGTTCTAGACTCACCTCTCCCTTTCCCCAGGCCTCCAAGGGCAGGCAGAGGAGTGGAGCTCACTTAGCTAAAAAGGAAGGGGGTGCCAGGCTACAGGGCTAAATGACAGCCATCAAACTAGGTTTGCTTTTCACCGAGATTAAATATTCAGATTATAATGTTTTGATCAAATTGTTATAATCTAACCAATTCAGACCTGCAGATCGCACCAGTCCCACCCCAATTTCCTATGTTTACACAAGGGAGTTTATTTTAATTTCAGCTGCTTCCCAAATAGCTAAGTCGGGGTCATTTGATTTCTTAAAATCCTTCCTAGCTGCAGCCAACATTCTTTCAGACAAGCCAGCCATGCAGGTGCCTCTATGGGATGAGGGATTAGTGGAGTGATCACAAGGGCTACAGGCCTGAATCTGATTCCAGCTCTGGTCACCAACACAGGTTCTAGATTTGGATCCACTGCCTGCAAACCAGCTGATGAGCTGAGCCTCGGAAGAAAGCAGGGAAAGTCAACTGTCTACAAATGAGACATGGGGAAAGTGAATACTTTGCAACGCCTGGATAGTTCCTAGTTGGAAAAATGCAATGTGAGGGCAAAGGTTGCTTTGGTCTGTAGAATATAGTCTACATATCGCATAATACAAAGACAAGGTGATATGCAATGACAAAATGAAAGTCAGTCAATTAAAGACACATAAAAGGAAATACTCCCTTTAATTTGTAGAATTCCTGTTGGCAGGAAGTCAGCAAGACAAGTCGTTTTACAGGATTTAAAAGAGCAAGCTAATTTGGTGAGCACTAATAACATGTAAAGTTGTGCAAGGCAGGGATGGCGCAGAGGAAATCATACTTCAGGGTGTAAATTGATGATCCGTGGAGTCAGACAAGAATTCTTCATGGTCAACAGCATTTGGGAAGTGGACGCGTCTGTTACAGGAAGGAGGGTTTAGCTTCTTCTGAAGCACTGGGCACAAGACATAAACGTCAAAAAAGGGGCATCAACCTGCTTTAGCAAACTCCAGCTCTCTACCTTCTATGGCATCAGCCCTCCAGGCCTGGCGGACAGAACTCAGGGCAAGCAAAGATTCCTCTCTGCCCAGCATTTGAATGTGAGAAATGCCAAATACTCCCTCTCTTCCATGTTCTTATATATATTTCATTGAGCTCACACACCAAAATATGGGCCTCCTCGATATTGTGTTTTAGAGCTGCCTTTGCTTGCTAGAAGAAAATTAAACTGGTAACATTTTTGAGGAAAAGTTTTTTGCTTTTGTTTTTGTTTTTAAAGAAAAAGCAGGGGCACCACCTAATGGTGAGTCACAAACTCTGAATTTTTATTTTTATACCTTGCTAGCTATCAGTGCTGCAATGAGATTGCAGAGAGATTGCAGGAGATGAAATTTGGGCTATAATCGTGTTCAGATGAGGCTAAATTGCAGATTATTAATTCAGAGCATTGTAGATTCCAATCAGATTACACTGTGAACTACAGCCTGTTATCTCATATTACACACACACACACAAAACTGACATTTAAAAAGGAAATGGCCAGGAGGGTTAGGCCAAACTCTTGTTAAATTAAACTTAGTTTTCGGAAACTCAGTTATTTTAGTTAAGGAAAATAGCCCTGAATGCTGTCCAGGATCTGCAATGACATTCCAGTTTCTCTCTGCTGAGCAATATTTCAGCTTGAAATTTACAAAAGGGACAGATGCATGTGTTTTGATATCTCAAATTAAAAATGAAAATAAAACACACACCCTGAAGTTATCATTGTGAATTATTCTTGCAAACAGGCTTTTAAATTAGCCCAAGGAGTTTGCTTTCTGATGGCAAAGTACAAACAAAGAGAAGAAAACATGCTGAATTAGAGACATCTGGATGTTGCCCCTTTGCACTACCTGAATAAAATTGAATCTCCTAGTTTCTCAGGCCAGTAAAGAATTACAGATACTCAATCACAAGCTCTGGGACTCTGAAGGAGCAGAGATTGCATGGGAATGGGGCTTTTGGGAAGTTCAGCATGTTTGGGATGGTTGATTACAGTTCAAAATAAGATTAAAGGAATCTCTTGCTGAACATTCCTCAAGCTGATAAATGTAGCAGAGGAAATGCCTTGACAGTTCACCAGTTTCACATCTTTGTCTGTGTGGAAGATTTTGTGGCCAGCAGCATGTAGGTAAAACATCTAGCACAGAGCCAACTAAAAACTCAGGGCTGAACCCGCTCCAGGATGTACACTGACAAGCAGACGGCAGAAGGAACCAGGCAGAGGGTACCTCCCATGATAAAAATAACTGGATCAGGATGGCAGCATGGCTGGCTGCATAGCTAGGATGATGGCATTTCCATAGATAGATGACAGACTCAGCACCGCCTTCTCACAGCTAGCCAATGGTGGTCTCACTGTCAAGGCTCATTTGAGTTTGGGTCACTCCTGTCATGGAAATGTACAAAGTCTGATGTTCAGTGTTATCATTAGCTCTTGTTCCTTGGCCTGCACAGTCTGCTTCTAACACTGCATGTGAGAGCTGGGACATTGAGGAGAGGAGAGAGAGAGAGGAGACAGAAAGAAGAATCCATAATGTGCTCAAAGGGACAAAATAGCCAACTGGCAGCAACTAGCCCCTTTCTGAGTCCCAGCAAGGAGGCCAAAGGCAGGGAACTTCCCTCTCACCTGAGAGAATCCAGTCAGGGCAGAATTGAAACATACTGAGAATGCAACTTGCACTGTCACTATCTGTGGTTCCAAGGCTGACTGACAAAATGATTTTTTACCATCCACTCCCCAGCCTATCTGAGTGAACCCACCACAACCACATCACAACAGGGCAGCGAGAGCCATGCTCGGTGGTCACCATGAGATGGTCGAGTTCAGGATCCTGACAAAAGGAAGAAAGGAGAGCAGCAGAATATTGACCCTGGACTTCAGAAAAGCAGACTTTGACTCCCTCAGGGAACTGATGGGCAGGATCCCCTGGGAAGCTAATATGAGGGGGAAAGGAGTCCAGAAGAGCTGGCTGTATTTTAAAGAAGCCTTATTGAGGTTGCAGGAAAAAACCATGCCAATGTGCATAAAGAATAGCAAATATGGCAGGCAACTAGCTTGGCTTAACAGTGAAATCTTTGGTGAGCTTAAAATCAAAAAGGAAGCTTAAAAGAAGTGGAAATTTGGACAGATGACTAGGGAGAAGTATAAAATATTGCTAGAGCATGCCGGGGTGTAATCAGGAAGGCCAAGGCACAACTGGAGTTGCAGCTAGCAAGGGATGTGAAGGGTAACAAGAAGGGTTTCTACAAGTATGTTAGCAACAAGAAAGTGGTCAGGGAAAGTTCGGGAGCCCTACTGAATGAGGGAGGCAACCTAGTGACAGATGATGTGGAAAAAGCAGAAGTACTCAATGCTTTTTTTGCCTCAGTCTTCACTGACATGGTCAGCTCCCAAACTGCTGCACTGGGCAGCACAGTATAGGGAGGAGACAAGCGGCCCTCAGTGATGAAAGAACAGGTTAAGGACAATTTAGAAAAGCTGGCCATGCACAAGGCCATGGGTCCAGACCTAACGCATCCAAGGGTGTTGAGGGAGTTGGCTGTTGTGATTGCAGAGCCATTTGCCATTATCTCTGAAAACTCATGGGGATCAGGGGAGGTCCCGGAAGATTGGAAAAAGGTTAAATGTAGTGCCCATAAGAACAGCCTTACTGGGTCAGACCAAAGGTCCATCCAACCCAGTATCCTCCTGTCTACCGACAGTGACCAATGCCAGGTGCCCCAGAGGGAGTGAACCTAACAAGTAACGATCAAGTGATCTCTCTCCTGCCATCCATCTCCACCCTCTGAAAACAGAGGCTAGGGACACCATTCCTTACCCATCCTGGCTAATAGCCATTAATGGACTAAACTTCCATGAATTTATCTAGTTCTCTTTTAAACCCTGTTATAGTCCTAGCCTTCATATCCTCCTCAGGTAAGGAGTTCCACAGGTTGACTGGGCACTGTGTGAGAAGAACTTCCTTTTATTGTTATAAACCTGCTGCCATTAATTTCATTCAGTGGCCCCTAGTTTTATATATGGAACAAGTAATAACTTTTCCTTATTTACTTCTCCACACCCACTCATGATTTATAACTCTATCATACCCCCCAGATTCCTTTTTTCAAGATGAAAAGTCCTAGGCCTCTTTAATCTCTCCTCATATGGATCCTCTCCAACCCCTAATCATTTAGTTGCCCTTCTCTGAACACTTTTCTAATGCCAGGTATAACTTTTTGAGAGGAGGAGACAACATCGTATGCAATATTCAAGATGTGGTCATACCGATTGGGATTATATAGCAATAAGATATTCTTCGTCTTATTCTCATCCCTTTTAATTATTCCTAACATCGCTTGCTTTTTTGACTGCCACTGGCACACGCGGGAATCTCAAGAGAACTAGCCACGATGACGCCAAGATCTCTTCTGATTTTTTGTAGCTAATAGCCCCATCATGTTGTATGTACAGTTGGGTTATTTTTCCAGAATGTGTGTCACTTTACATTTATCCACATTAAATTTCATTTGCCATTTTGTGCCCGCACTTCATGTTTTGTGAGATTCTTTGAAGTTCTTCACAGTCTCGCTTGGTCTTAACTATCTTAGAGTTTAGTATCATCTGCAACTTTGCCACCTCACTGTTTATCCCTTCCAATCATTATGTAAAAGTTGAATACGATTGTCCTAGACACCTGCGGGGAAACACCACTTATTACCATCTTAAAAAGGGGAAGAAGGCAATCCAGGACAACTACAGCGTCAGCCTCACTCAGTTCCCTGGAAAAATCATGGAGCAGACCTCAAGAATCCATTTTGAAGCACGTGAGGGAGAAGTATCAGGAACATGTCAGCATGCATGTCACTAAGGCAAGTCATGGCTGACCAACCTGATTGCCTTCTATGATGAGATAACTGGCTCTGTGGATATGGGGAAAGCAGTGGACTTGATATATCTTGACTTTAGCAAAGCTTTTTATATGATCTCCTGCAGTATTCTTCCCAGCAAGTTAAAAAAGTATGGATTGGATGAATGGACTATAAGGTGGATAGAAAGCTGACTAGATCGTCAGGCTCAATGGATAGTGATCAATGGCTCGATGTCTAGTTGGCAGCCGGTATCAAGTGGAGTGCCCCAGGGGTCAGTCCTGGGGCCAGTTTTGTTTAACATCTTCATTGTCCAGGAGAGCAGGAGGTTTGAGATTGCTGGTCTCCCAGCTGCTGGAAGGTGCTCTGTACTAACCTTGTACCAATGAATTGCAGCGCACACTGTAGTCCCCTCTGTTAGAGGTGGGGGGAAGCACCATTTCTACAGAGCTCAACACATGCTTTACCTGGTATAACTATTGGGCAGGGCTATGGCTTGTATGCTAAGCACTGGAGCCAGGTTGTATTCTGCATTGTACTAGCAATTCTCAAGCCACATGGGGATGTGAATAGCAAAGGATGCAGCACTGAGTCTTTTATTTCAATGCAATGTGCTTTAAAATGGTCAAGACTCTAGGAACCCCAAAATACCATTTATAGGGTGGAAACACCAAATGAGTCTAAAAGCACTACTCTCCTATATTAAATTCCAAAAATGTACTTTAACAAGTTGGATTAGAAAAGAGCTTGAAGGCTTTAGTACGATCCATGTATCTAAGATTGTTTTAAGAACAGGATTATAAAATCATTGTAAAATACACCAGAAAACTGTGTCGATTCATTTCAATCCATGCGACAAAACAAACACACACGCGCGTGCACACACACCAGATTCCTGTGGTCCAGGATTATGCACGTGTGTTTGCAGTCACTAAATAGCAAGGTACAATATTTAGGGTACATGGGCAATTCATTGTTGATAAACTTTTCCATATCCTGTTACATTCCCCTACAATAACAATGCAAAAATTAACATTTAAAGGCAAAGTGTCCTTTTTCAATGCATCTGTCACACATAGCCAGGAAGTGACATGGGTCTGTGCTCTGTTCAGTACAGTTTGGGATTTGGATTTGACTGTATGAAAGAAAGAGAAACCCCTTTTCACTGACCAGAGTGGTGTCTGCTGAAACATCCTCTGGTATGGGCAGCATACCTTGAACTAGCAGTGGAGGATGTCTTAGGTTCAAGCCTAGGTTCTGTAAACAGAATGGAGACTGAGTGAACTAAACAAAGAAACAAACCCTGTATTCCCTACGGAGGACAATTAGAGTTTATGAATAAAGACTTCACGGGTTCCACTGCTTTATAAAAGAATTCTGAAAGCCACTGCATGCATAAGGCCAGCTAGGAAGAAAAGCAATAACATTTTGCATATGTGTGACTCCAGATGACTGGAAATCTGTCTAGCCACCCTTTCGTCCCAGTATTTGCTTTGGATTAATTGTATCTTTAATTGCTTTTGTTTTTATTATTCTTCTCTTTGAGGGCCTCCTAATTCCCAGCTGACTGTTATACTTTTGCTGCCACTGAGCGGAGTATTATATACTGACCCAGCACTGAAAAGGGCGATTTATAGGTACCCCACTGGTGAGCAGGACATTATGCACATTCCCAGTTTCTGAAAGACATGTCACCTGATGGAAGGAGATGGAACGACCCTAGAAATCAGAAACACTTGTAATAACACTTGGCACTTCCATAGATAGCAGTGTGTATTTTCCAAGCACTGTGCAAACATTATTAATTAGAAATAGTACAAGGGTTGTTAGCAGAAAGTGAGGTAAACTGTACCTGACAGTAACAGAGTGTAGGATGTTGTGAAATTCACAGAGTCCATGGCCAGAAGGGACCACTGTGATCATCTAGTCTGACCTCCTGTATAGCAAAGGCCAGAGACCTCCCCCACAATCATTCCTAGAGCAGAGCTTTCAGAAAAACATCCAGTCTTGGTTTAAAAATTGTCAGTGATGGAGAATCCACTCCACTCCTTCGTAAATTGCCCTAAAGGTTCATTACTCTCACCATTAAAAATGTACACCTTGTTACCAGATTTAAGCAGGGGTGAGGTACGAGATGGCTCCTTCTAGACATGACAGGTAAAGACAGCTCAGAATCTCAAACAACTACTAGCCCAGTACCAGTACCCCTTCTGTCTGCCTTCTGTCTCATTGCATCACATGAAAGAACAGAGACCAAGTTCTGCCCTCCCTCCTCACCCAACATTTGCAGGGGACATCCTATAGGCAGCAAAGGACTCCACTCTAAGCTTTTCAGTTTGTGAATCTCTCTTATACACTAGTGGCTGCTCAAATATTGCCCCCTCTTCTGGCCTTCAAACAACCCCCCAGCCTCTCCAAGCTCCCCACAGACCAGGATACACCAACTCAAAGCACCACCACACCCTGCCAGGACAAGGGCTGCAAAACCTGCAGACACAGCTCCACTGCCGTAAGGGTCAACACCCCTTCCAAGCTCCATGGGTACTACACACACTGAGCATCATCCAGTTCACTAACTTCCCCATTGCCAACGGGGTGGGTGAAATCAGACAATCACTGTGCTCTCGGATGAACTCACACAGGAAAATGGGTCGCCTGTGGGTGAACACTTGTCACAAAATAATCACTCCACATTTGCCGTCTCACTCCTCATTCTCAAAGGAAATCTGCACAACTCATTCAAAAGCCGAGCCTGGGAGCTTAAATTCTTAACTTTGCTTGACACTAAAAACCATGGAGTGAACAGAGGTACTGGATTTATGGCTTATTACAACAATCTGTAACCTACAAACAACTCCCCTGGCCTCAAGCTGCATCCCCCTCCACTTTCCTTTCCTTCCTATGATGGGAGAAGAGTTAATGGGCCGCTGCACCTTGAATGGCCCCTTGAAATATGCACTACCTACATATGCTAAACAATCTGTTCCACTTTGCTGTGACACTCAGAGTACCTTTCCCAGGCCTGAAGAAGAGCTCTGCATAAGCTGAAAGCTTGTCTCTCTCACCAACAGAAGCTGGTTCAATAAAAGCTATTACCTCACCACCTTACCTCTCTAATATCCTGGGACTGACATGGCTACAAACACTGCCCAAGAAAGAGCCAGGTACCAGTACTGGGTGCAAACTGCCCCTGTGCAGAGAGCCAGCCCAAGGCCCAAGCCCCATTTACATTCTATTTGGGGACTTAACGGGGATTTCAGTGGTGCTGGCTCCCAGTACAGGAGTGAATTGTCCTGATCTGCCTTGTATAGACAGGAGTCCAGCCTACCTCTGACACAAGAGGGATGTAAGTATGAGTCACTCTCACTGTTATTAACTATCTTGGCTCCTCATGGCACTGCTGCATAAAGTCCCAAACACCATGTGCACTGATAGAAAGATGAGATCCCCCACAAGTTCACAGCCCCAGTCAGTGGGTGTTCAGTTTGACCCCAAAGCACCAAAATGTTACTTGACACATACAGGGGAAAGAAATACCTCTTAGTATTGTCAAAGGTCATAAATAAGTATGTGATGTGTCTCTCAGGAGACTCAGCAGTCAGGATTTACAGCATGTAGAATTATGCTGATGCTATTAGTCTTTGAGATTGTAGGAGGGGTGTGTGCACACACACTTACTCTGCACTGGTTAGTGTGTGGAACCTTAGCAAAATGTGATTAATGGTCTTTAGAAACCATAGCTTGAGAAGAAAAATTACAATGGTTTGCGTTTGCAACCAATGCTGTGAGTTCAGGAATCCTTGTGCCATCAGTAAGGACCAGTTTGGCACTGCAGAAATCTGTGATCCATTGTATTCCTCCACTCCAGGGCTGTCACTGACATCACTGAGTTCACACTCTTACAACTAGTGCAGCGCAGTCCTCAAAGAGGATGGAAGCCCATTTCTGTCTTGAGTATTATTGTTTGCTACTTGTGTTTCAGTAGCTCCTGAAGGCCCAAGACTGGATCAGGGCCCCTTTGTGCTAGGAGTAGGTACTGCATATATCCATAGTGTAAAACAGCTCCAGCCCCAAGCCGCTCACCATAGAAAGCAGGCATCCAAACAGCTCCGAACCTCTTTAGTCTGGAAATCAGGCTGGGATCAGACTCATGAATAGGCCATAGGTCATCACTAACCAACTCAGGAAAAGAGCAGCTACCTGATGGCAGTGAATGCGTTTGATTGCCTTGCTGTGGGGCCAGTGCAAATCACTCACTCCCCAGAGGTGACTGCTCAGGTCAGGGCTGAGATCATTAGCAGGGTAAATGGGGAAGTTCATGCAGTAGCTGCCTGACACGGTCTGCCCTGTAAATAGAAAAGATTCTGTCTCCTGCACTCCCAGCCTTGTAAGACTCTGAGCAGCGTGGATCAAAGAGGTTAGCCTTGGGGCCTCCCAGTGTCTCTCTGCCGTCTGCAAAGCTAGCAATCTCCCACATTCTAGACAACGCCCATAGGGGGAAAACACTATTTCCCATATGTTTAATCAAAGGAGCTGCACATATCTGTAGCTCTTGTACTGGAAACATTACAAACCTGGGCAAGTTGCATGATGTTCATACTCTCTGCCATGTCAAGGTCTGTTTCGAATACAGGAGAACTGTAGATAGGGTGACTAGACAGCAAGTGTGAAAAATCAGGACAGGGGTGGGGGGGCTAATATGAACCTATATAAGAAAAAGACCCAAAAATCATAACTGTCCCTATAAAATTGGGACATCTGGTCACCCTAACTGTAGAACAGCAAGAGTTTGGTAAGAGTTTAAAGAGCATTTTCTCTAGTGACATGCATCTGACGAAGTGGGTATTCAGCCATGAAAGCTCATGCTCCAAAACGTCTGTTAGCCTAAGGTGCCACAGGATTCTTTGCTGCTTTCACAGATCCAGATTAACACAGCTACCCCTCTGATACTTTTCTCTAATGTCACTCAGGAAGGATTTTTTCCTGCACACACACCCGGAAAGTCCCATTATCCCCAGGGGAGCTGTAGGTCTTTGTTTAAGGTTTTCAAGCACTTTTATAAGAAAATATGTGAGCAACTTCACTCTGAGAAACTTCTGGAGCCTTACATGTAAACCAAGAGATATTTACAAGTGCTAGCAGACATGTGAGTACACTCAGCGGCCTTCCCACCATGAGCTGAGCCTGCCCACAGTCCTTCCCCATCCACTCCCCACCACAGACAGAATTACATTCACACAATGGCCTCAGCCAATGTCCTTGTATTAAAAAAATAGCCTTAATAGCACCAGGATGGTGAGCAGAGAGGAATCCCTTTGCTCGTGAACAAGAAAGATTTTGTTAAGGGCTGTCATTTATTTATTTCCACCTGTACAGTGGGCAGAAGCCACATGGTGCTGGAGATGTCTGCACACAGTTTGATAGGCTATCAAGACTGGGCTCCCAAAATTGTGATGGAGCCCTGGTATCTCCCCTGGATAAGTGAAAGTAGAACCTCCTCCATTGACTTGCAGCTGATTATGTTTTCTGCAGAGTCCAGGTTTACTGTCATTTGTGCATAATTTAGTCTTTAGCTTGGTCACTGGGATCTAATGATTTGGCAAATGTTTTAAACCCTCCCCCAGGACAATGCATGGATTACTCTAGCTTTGGACAAACTTTTAACTATCTGAGTAGGGCTGGTGTATTTGTTGTGCTCATCTTACCCTACCCTAGAACATCACTTTCCCAAAATGCTTTTCTCTGTCTTCTGCACAGATTTGCTTTACCTTGGCAGCTGCTTGTAGGCTTTACACTGTACTTTCTCCCTGTTGTGTTTAGGGGCTAGATGGGTGCTAGCAGGATTCTGCTGCCCTGCGGAAAGCTCTTTAAACATTGCCCATGTTCTAATAATTTCAGTGGCTTTCTGCAAAGCAACATTTCATTCCAATATCCAATATTTTCCATTGAACCACACTTGCAACCCACATCACATCCTTAAACTTTCTTGCTTTACCTATGACGGATGTCATGAAATCCAGATCAAAGTAATACTGCAAGATATGTGGCCAGGAAGTTCTTGCTACTTTGCTCTTGGGTTTCAGATACTTAGAGTCAATCTAAAGTAAGAAATACCATGACTGTCTATGGGCTATCAAACCTATCTCCACTGCTGGAATATAGAAATGCTGATGTATATGAGATTATATGTCAGCATTTTAAAAGTTACTTGTTTTGTCATTTTTAATTATTGTCTTTTTACCCTGTGTCCTAGTGCTGCATTTCAGGACTAGTTTCTATTCTATGTCAAAGTGAATGGGGTTACCCCAGCTGAGGCCAGGACCCATTCTTTCAAAGCCCCCTGACCATCTGTGTGCCAAAGACTGGTGCAAACTGAAAGCTGGCTGCATAGAGGCAGTGGAGTAGCGGCAGGGTGAATGCCACTGCTGGTGTCATTACCTGTATTTTAACAAGTTTTTGTTTGTTTCTGGCAGAAGCACCCAAAGGCTGTGGCTACACTGCAAGCAGGGCCAGCTTTAGGCACTGCGGGGCCCAATTCAAAGGAGCTGCTGCTGCTGAAGTCCTTCTGCTGTCTTTGGCGGCAGCTGAATTGCTGCCGCGGATGAAGGTCCCTCCACCAAAATGCCACCGAAGACAGCAGCAACAATTGAGCTGCTGCCGCCAACAGTACTGGGACTTCAGCGGCAGCTCAATTGAACTTCCTCCGTGGCAGTAATTGAGCTGCCGCTGAAGACAATGGCGGGACTGCGGCAGCAACTCCTTCGGGATGTTGCTGGGCCCTCTTAGGGGCACGGGGCCTGATTCCGGGGAATCAGCTGAATCGCCCTAAAGCCGGCCCTGACTGCAAGGGCTGTCCATGAGCTAGCCTGGCTCCAGCTGGGGAAGAGCTGTGCAGACAGCACAGTGTGAGTGTCAGTGGTGGCAGTACTGACCCAGCAGACCCCGGCTCACTGCTATCACTACCTGTGCTAGCTGGTGCACAGCTTTTGTGGCATAAACCCACCCTCTGGGACCGGGTGCTGTGCAAACGCCCTTCTCTAATCCCTTCCATTTGGGCGTCGCCCGGGTCACCAACATTCAGCCAAAACGCAGCCCCGCTCAGACTAGCAGAAAGCCAACATACCCCCTTGGCCATGGCTGCCGAACAATGCCTAGCTTCACGGATAGGAATTCAGTGTGATTTCAGCTCGGATAAGGGAGGATTGTGCACAGCTTGTTTTGTGCCCCCAACCTTTCTTGGGGAGGTGCTCAGGGGTCCTGACCTCCTATGACCTTCACTTTCATGCTTTTTTACAGTTTCATATTGCAAAAACAAGCTGAACATAATGAAATTGTTTTTACTACCAACAGGGTGTAAAACCTCATTGTGCCCTGCCTGCAAGGGGGCGGTAGGCCATGCACATATCTACTGCTATGCTAGTCAGCCCAGGATTAGATCACTGCAGGGCAGGAGATAAGCTCCTAAACCACTGAATAATTTAAAGGGTAATTTGGTGGTCAGCTAATGTCAGACCTTTATAATTCTGTAAATCATCTCTCCAAATGATCCCTAAATGGCATTAAACAATAGACTTTCCCTATTGACTATCTGTTCTGTGCAGGTATTGATTTCAAGTGGGCAACCGCACATGCATCAGTTGTTCTGATGGTTTAAATGAGAACAAGGAGGCCAGGCTGACAAAATCATTTGCATTCAAGAGCACATGGAAAGGCTCTGGTACAACATGCCACTCCAAGATGATTCAACAGAACCTGCCCTCCGGCCTGGACCCTGGGGGATGGCACAGGAAGGAGCTCAGGTCAGGGAGGTGCCAATTCCCAAAGGCACATGGGGCACTGTGGGCTGGCAGTTACTCGCTTTAATGCTTGTATGATCCTGTATTTTTAAAGCAATTCATGAACTAACAGTTAGATAGGACCAGGTCCTGCTCCCCTGGAGATCAGTGTGGGATCTGTTGCTCACCTGGATGGGAGCTCCTCTCGCATGGACACACACAGCCCAAAGAGGCTGCTCCCCAAAGCTGCATCTGTCCTGGGGTCTGCACACGGGCTCCAGCATTTCACCTTCACTTGGCAGCGGCTGAGCCTGACCTTAGGGGCCCTTGTGTGTGGAACTCTCCCCCCTGGGCTTCTCCCTCAGCTCAAGTCACTATTTGAAGTTCCATCACCCGCCATGAAGCACTGGCTCTGAGGCTGCTGTATCTCTGGGCATGGAGTCTTTGGGGTTTTATGTGGTCTGTTCTACAATGGTTTGTAACTATGTGATTGCTTTTTAGTTAATTGTGTCATACCTGGAAGTGAAGGGGATGGGACCAGTGATATATTAGACAAGAACGCCATTGACCCGTGGCTCAGTATCTCTGCTATCCATTGCACTGTGTCTGTTCCACGGCAGTTGTCCCCACTGAGTGACAGAAGTGGTTAAACTATCTAACAGGAGATTTGATTATATTATGCAGCTGCAAGGAAGAAGCTGGCAGCTCTTACTGCCTAACCAAAAGAGAAAACCTAGTCTCCAATATTATAACCGAGGATAAGTTCTCATGCAACATAAGAAGCACTCAGGAGACCAATTCCTTTGTAAAGCTATGGGAACAGATACACGCACACACACGTATATAAGGTAGGTATATTCCTGTCTGCAGCACAGTTGACTGAAGATGAACTAGTAACCAGATCTTGTATCCACACACACATCTCCCAGAGCAAACGGGAATCTGTATCTTCTTCACTGCAGCTTAGCTGTAAACATACAGATGAAGGGATTTACAAATGAAGATGAAATGAATGATCTCATCGATGTGACAGGCCTCACCTCTTCAGGGAACATTGTGGAACACTGAAGCTATTACCTATTGGTGGGTACAGGCAGTGATGATGTTTCCATTGATAAGGTATAAAATAATGAATAATACAAGAACGTAGTGCCAGTTGCCCAAGATAAATGCAGAGTCCTCACAGCCATGGCAATGAGCTCTGTCACCTGTTCACTTGATCTTGGTCTGAATTTTAAAAAATGCTAAATTTAAATATGTTGGGATTGGTTTTCTTATAAAAAATTATTACCATTCATATGCAGTGGTTTGTAATTGATTTTTAAATACCCAAACTGACTAGTGACTTGCCATGGTCTCAGTAAATTAAAACTCCCCAATTCACTGTGATGCTAACAAGCTACTGTGCAAAATCAGAGACACCAGGGCACCCAAGTCTAAAAATGCCACTGATGCCTATGGACTCTGCAAAGAGAAATTCAGGACTGCTCCCACTGGCCTGAGCAGAGTGAAGGTCCCAGTTCTGGTCTCTCCTGAAATAAGATGCAGGACACATATGCAGCTAGTCTGGCTACCGGTTGGGAATCCACTCACTGGCTATGTTTGCCCTAGGTGGATATAACCACCCTGCAATAGGTCATCCTTAAATCCACATTGGTCAGTACAGATTCTGCTTAACAGAGGGCTTTTTCCTCAGAACTCGTGCCTCACTTATGGAGTCAACAGAGCAGAATAGACAGTTCTTGGGTCCTTCCTCCACCCCGCAGCTCTGACCTTATGTTCCAGCTGCAGTTATAGAACAATGAGATCTGGAGGAAGCTAATGCAGCCATTTATTTAACCCATAAAAATGACGAGCAGATTATACAAGGCGACTGTACCTGCTTCAGAGATTCAACATAACTTGGAAGTCAGAGGGCAACTACTTATTGGGTGCAATGTATTTGATTCAGAGCCATGAGCAGGATTATATTTCTTGGGGGTATTTGTGCTAATTTCAAAGACTAGACAGACAGTAGCTGAAAGCAAAAGTGGAGAGGAATGGATTTGTGCTTAATGTTGTTTTTTCCAGAATCCAGAGGGGCATTATTTTTCAGATGCTGAACTGAAAAATACTTCCATGTCCTCAGAGGATCAAGGTCTATCAAAACAGACAAAAGGAAGATGCACAGTTTAGTGGCATCACAATTCAGATGGTTCATATTTCTGCTAAGCTCGCCAGGCTGTTTCACAGACCATGCAGCTCAGGATTGCTTTCAGACACAGAACTATGCACGGAAGTTCAGATTTAGATACAACCCGAGATACATCCACAGATATTTGGTGCTTCTGAACAATCTGTATTGAATCAAACCTGATTACATTAAAGTATTAAGTACATGTTGCCTTTAGAAATTTTCAAAGGCATCTTTGGGAAGTTGTTATGTGGAAAATTTAAGTAATAGGTTTAAAGCTAAAGGACAGCATGCCATCTGTCCAAACAGACTTTGCAAAGCATCTCTTAGGGCTAAGGACTATCTCACTTGTAACTACCATACCAATATCATTGGGTTTTGTTATTCTAGCACATGCTGTAAATGAAACACATTTTTCAAAGTTTCTTCTTTATTAAAGCAAATTTTTTTGCATTAACCATTTCATTCAGAGTTCCTCCTGCAGAGTTTGAATAACAATATAACAGAAGACAATGGAATGGCTGAGGGAATTTACAGCAGGACAGAAATCATGGTTTGATTGTTGACCAACAACTGCAGTGACCAAGTTTCTACCATCTAATGGGCGCTTGGTGGTTTATGTGAGATGAGTTGAGCGACTTTGTTCACTAGGAACTGGACTATGTCCACACCACAAAACATCACCTTGTCAATAGGTGCTTGCTAACTCCTTATTGCCAGTCCCAGTGCTCTTGGAGTCAGATGTAGACATGGTCCCTCCAAGTCAGAGCTCTGGCACATTTGCAAGTGCACTACCAGTGCCTGGATTTACCTGTTGGATGGAGGATTTCAGCCTCCAGAGCTGCATTCCCTTCATTTTGGAAAATGTTTTTGGAAATGTGTAAATGAGACAGACCAGTAAACCAGCCCCCAGATCCACATCCTTTGCACCATACAATGGGTCAGATTCACAAGGAGCGGTAAACCCATTTGTTGTGATTATGGGCACATTTGACATTTTATAGACATTATAGCGGCTTTTGTAGAAGCTCTTGATACATGCAGCTGAGCTGACTCTGAGTTTTACTCCTGCCCCAAAGCCCTGACTCACACAGAGCATCCTGCATACAATATAACAAGGGCCAGCTGGAAAGCCACACTGCTGACAAGCCAATCCCACTCAGGAAGATTGCGTAACTGAGTTAATCAATACAGAGCATAGACAGAAATAGGGCTTTTGCTTTTCCCCATCCTGCCCCTGGCCTATCACCTGTCTACAAGCACAAGAAAGAAGCCTTAGCAGCCATTCCTTCCAAGTGGTTTGAATGGTATTGTCATTCAGAGCTTGGTTTAGTGCATCCAAGCTATCCTTTGTGCTGGGTTGTCTGCTTTCCAGGTGCAAAGGCAACTAGCTTAAAGTGATCTCACATCTCCTCCTCTTAATTCTTCTGTCTATTCATTTCCCTGCCTTGCACTGTTGTGCATTTGGATTTTCTTCAAAGGGTAGGCTGAGGTTTGCAGCTCTTTGTTGTGGGTGTTGCAGCATGGGAGTCCTGGGAGCGAAGCATAGAGGAAAGGTCTCTCCACATGCTCATGTAACTCCCTGAGCATCAGGAGAATAAACTCCCCTTAGGCAGGTGTTGGAGTGATTAAAGTCAGTGCCATTTCAGCACAGAGGATGCTGAATCACTCTAGGACTCTACCTGGAAAGCCAGGAGCAGAACTCGTCACTCCGAACAGCAAAAAATGGTCTTTCTTCCCTTTGACCATGTGGTGCCCACACCAGGTGTGTCATATCTGTTCTGAGTCCACTGCAGACACCCAGCAGCACTGAGCAGGCACAATCCTGCCCCCATGTGGTCAAGTTACATTACAGGCTAAGATTGCCACAAAGGAAAGACTCTGAAGGTGCTAAAAGGACCTTGTGCTACATTTCAGATTTCACCAGGGTAGCCACAGATGCTGGCCAGCTTTTGCCTGGCTTAGCAGCAGCACCCAAAATATTAACAAGCCATGGCAGCAAGGTGGGGCACCTCCTGCTGCAGGGAGCTCTGACAGTTATCTGGGGTGTTCCTCTCATTGTAAAGCACATTAGCCAGATGGCCATTGGGCCCCTTTTATGTGGGTGCCTAATGTTAGATAACGATACTTGAACAACGTGGCTGGTTCATTTCCTAGAGACCTACTCAGCTCTTGTGGACCCAGTGTTGGTTTTTCACTCTAAGTCACTGGAGCAGCTAAATGATGATGCACAACTGAAATCTAGATATAGATATTAAAATAACTTGTATGCAGGGTAGTTGTAGCCCTGCTGGTCCCACAATATTGGGTGTTAATGGGCCACTCTGCTTTGAATGGTCCCTTTGAACAGTGGCTCTCAGTCTTTCCAGACTATTGTACCCCTTTCCAAAGTTTAATTGGTCTTACATACTCCCACATTTCACCTCACTTAAAACCTACTTGCTTACAAAATCAGACATAAAAATACAAGTGTCACTGTGCAGTTACTGAAAAATTGCTTCTCATTTTTAACATAAAAGTAAATTGATTGGAATATAACTTGTACTTGTGTTTCAGTGTACAGTATATAGAGCAGTATGAACAAATCATTTATGAAATTTTAGTTTGTACTGACTTTACTAGTTCTTTTTTTTAGTGTAGAGACTTTTATAAGACTAGGTAAATATCTAGATGAGTTATTGTACTACCCCTTGGAAAACCTCTGCATATCCCCAAGGGGACGTGGACCCCTGGTTGAGAACCACTGCCTTAGAACATGCGCTAACTACTTATGCTAAACAATCTGTTCCACCTTGCATTTAGCTGTGATGCTCAAAATACCTCTCCCAGCCCTGCAGAAGCTCCAAAGCTAGGCTCTCTCACCAACAAGAGATATTACCTCCCCCACCTTGTCTCATTAAAATAACTCATCAGTGAGTGGCCACACCCCATGTGCCCCCAGCTGAGCTCAGCAGGGGGCCTTGCAGGCAGCAACCCCCTCCCCCATACACACTTTCTTCTCAGACTGCTCAGTAAATTTCCCCCAAAGGCTTTTTGGGACACAAAATAACCCACTGTGAGCTTATTAATATAAAAATAAACTCCAAAACAAACCCCCCAGGCCATACTTCAAGTCCAGCACAAGTCCACCCAAACCAAAATGCCTCTTTCCTCTCCCACCTGTAGTCCATCTCCCAGGACTCCCTACTGATACCTGCTCTCTACTGTCCTTGAGCATTACTGAATCTTGCTGCTTTTATAGGGAAATCACCTGATACATACCCAGGTGTGACTCATTAGTACTCAGGGTTGGCTGATCACAAATCTCCAGCTTCTAAGCTGCAAGACACCCTTTTATACCACTAAAGCCCCCAAGCAATGAGTACAATACACAATCAGACCCTCCTAAGGAGACAGACAGACTGTCAAAGATGAACTCAGCAATCTTTGAGCAACACCTCCATGCCCACCTTTGCTCCACACCTATGAGAAATCCATCAGTGAGTGATGGTTTGAGGGGCAGGTGGGCTTGGCTGACATTTCCTTAGCATGCAGAGATGGGTTTCAGAATTGCCTGTGCTGGAGCATATTTCTTTCTCCTGCCCTTTGTGTGTCATCTGTCTTCTCAGACCACACAGTCCTTTGGGCAAGGACTGGGCCTTCCTGTGTGTGTTCAGTGCTTAGAACAATGGGCTTGGCTTTAATAGTAAATATTAAATACTGACAGTACAGCTGACAGAATTAAACGCTGCTCACCTGAAATCCCATCTTTCTTTATTCCATGTTTGCTTCGGGCTCCCACAGAAATCCAGCATGCTCTGTGTTCAGGCTGCCTGCAAAACAGCTTCTTGGTTTTAACATCTTTTTTTCTTCCAGATCAGCCTCTCACCTCTTAGTTTACTTTGCCCAACCCTCCAATTGTCTGTGGAAAACATTTCAACCCACAAGTGTGCTCAGCTGTTATTGCCACTGAGAGCTGATACTTCATGTTTAGAAGAGTAAGATTCTCTCTCTGGGTAATGAACATAGTGCAATGACTAGGTTTCCCTTGCAAGGATGTGCATAGGAAAGGAATGCAGACATCTCTGGGAGATAACATGTGTCTATGTAAACAAGGCACACAGCTGGGCAGGCCATGCTGTTTATATGTAAACTCAATGGAACCTGCATACTCAGAGCAGTTATTGTGAGTGTGGGGAGGGCATCCCATGGATTTCTAACCAGAAGGACTGGAGCTGGACTGGGGTTGTCCCTGACCTGAGAATACTTGGCCAAGCAGCCAGGAGGAAGGGAAAAGTCCCAGGAAGCATTATCTGACCCTGAAATAGCTGTGAAGGAAAGTGGCTTTAGCATCACCAGGGAGCAGGAAGCATTGGAAGAAATGGCTAATCTCTTAGGCTGCCATGTAGATGACTGAACAACAGTTGTTCTGTTAAAGAGAAATTAAATGTTGCTTTCACCTTAAAGGTCCCATACACTCATCTTGGCACCTGTCTGAAGGGGATTCTTTGGTGAACACTGCCAAGAGTTGGGTGTGGTCTGCCAGGCCCTCAGACATGGCAATGGAAAGGAAAGGAAAGGAAAGACGCCGTCTTCATGTGGCATAATTAAAGATCTACCATGATATCATCTTAGAGCAGTCTCAACCTCCCCCTTCACCAGTTCATGGAGATTCACGGATTCTCTCTGTGCTGTGGCCAAAGGACACACTGATTAGAATATGCAAAGTTCTATAACTCCACTTGCCATTGAATTAGGCACAAGGTGTTTTGGGCCAAAGTGTGTGGCTGGTGGGGCTGGTCATGTGAGGAAGAGTTCACCAATCTGAGCATGGGCTGTACAGTCTCAGCCTGTGTGATCATTTCAGCATCATTCAGGATTCAGGTTGTCCTTTAGCCTCTGTACAGAAATGCTAATGAGGTATAGTCAGAATTACAATACAAAAAAAGGGTGCCTAGATTAGGAAAACTGAGCTCCATTAGGAAAACTCCAGCAGGAACAATCCCTCTACTGATGCTCAATCCATGAGACACCCATCAAACGCTAACACTATTGTTAAGGATGTGAGTATAACTATATTTGTAACTTGTGCATAGGTCTGTATAGAATTTCTATATGCTTTGGTAATCATAACTTTCATTGTAACTTAATAAAACTTGTAAAACAGAGTAGACCTTTTACTTCTGAATATCTGTGTGATCACTACCCTTGGTCTTAATGTGTTCCTAGACACTCTAACTCTAAAACAAGTAGCAGAGGTGACTTTCACTCTGTTAAGCTTGAAACTGTAGCCACCAGAGCTGAACTCAGGGTGGTGGAATACCACATTACAAAACTGATTTTAAATAAAATAAAAGGCTCCAAACCATACCTTTAATTGGCCTAGCTTCTTGCACAGGTTGTCTGGGGAATGGGCCCTGGAGAAGCCCATGATCTGTTAGGCGGAGGCAGTTGGAGCAGGTCACTGAAAAGAGGATCTCTGTCAAGCACTTTGGGCCAGCAGTGATTCCTGGGCACCATAAGCAGACCCCTAAGCTCACAGTGGGAGAGTGGAGAGATCATGCTGTAGCTTTGTGAATCAATCCGAATTTGTGTGTGATAAACAGCAGGTCTCCATCCTGCTCACTTGGTAAGCACACATACAAACTGAGCCCCCACTCTCCTTACCCTGCCGGCTGGAGGAGGCTGCTTGCTCATATAAGCACTCTGAGCCTGACCCAACACCCTTGGTCCCAGCCCCGTGAGTGAGGAGATGCATCAGAGACACCCAACCACACCAGCGTAGAAGAGGGTTTCCTGTTCCCCAGACAGACATAGCTGGTCTGGGGCTACGAGACTGCTAAGGGGGAGCCTGGCAGCTCCCCAGCTGGAAAACTCCCCCTGCTCTCCCCCTCTGTGCCTCACAGTCCTGTCAGAGTCCCCCAAGCTTTGCAGGTGACAAGGTGAACATGCCTGTAACTCCAGAGTGCTGAGTCCAGGCTCCCTACTTGTCACAGAGGTCCTCAGTCATTCAGGGCCAAATACTGAGTGTGCACCAAACCCATGCAGTTCTCTGGGGGGCTGCGGTGGAAGGATCCTTCCAGGCTCCAGAGCAACAGAGGAGCTGCTCTATTGCCACTGCTGCAGCCTCCAAGCTTCCTATGCGAGGTGCCACACCACATATCCATCTGCATATGCAGCATTACCAACCTCACCCCAAGCGTGCCCTAAGCAATCCAGGAGCCTGCACACAGCTGTGCCATGGTGCCACCAGCCCTCGCATGCTGCACCACAGACAACAGCAGATTTCCTCATGTTGCACTGAGTGACTTCATTCCCCATTCTCTTGCAGCCATATCTGTGGTGATGTCTCCCATCTCCACATCACCCATCTCAAGAGATTCTCTTCTGGCACATTGAAAATGCTCCCAATGGAGAACTACAGACTGGTTTAGCTAACTCTGAAGCGCTCCTTAGTGGTTAGTGCTGTGGGACATTAGTTCTGGATGACTAATTATTTGGTCTAAAAACAGGTCTTTTGTCTCTTGGGCTATAAAGACAACATGACCACTTTCTGTACTTTTGACCCCAGGGAAAGAAAAGCTACAGATAATAGAATTAAACCCTCATTTCACTTGAGATAATATTTGTGTAAGCTCCCTTAGTAAAACGTCATGTTCACTGCCAAGTCTGCAGGTTATCACTTCCACGGTCGAGTGTTTGGAGACGGAGCTTAGAGGTGGGCGGTATTTGGGGAAAGCTCAGAGATTATAAGAGCTGTAACCATAGAACTTTTTTCCTACTCAGCCTGATGTTTCCTTCAAGATTTGAGCTCAGACAAAATAATGGGTAGGATATTTTTTATTGGCCCAACACAGAAACATTATATAAGGTTTCATGGCCACACAGATTTCCCCTCTTTTAGCTCAGGTCTCTGAAGACTTTGCAAGGGGAAAAATCAACACACACAAGTGTGATTTTAATTGTGTCACTCTTTTAGAGGTTTAAGTTAAAATTATAAGTACCATGAAGCAAGAATGTGAGTCCTTCCCATCAACCCTCAGAGCTTTTCTTCACTACATAGAAACCACACCTACAATGATAAGGCTCCTTGGCAAAGCGTAGGTTTGCAAGCACTCCCATTCGATTTCAGGAGTGAAACGAGCATTCCCTCTCCCTCACCGTCCCTCATGACCGTCCCTCACCGTGACCCAAATAACCAAGATCAGACTTTTCCATATCCCAGGAGTCAGTCCTTTTATAGCCATCTAGCTTTCCCATCATGCATTGCTCTTCAAAGTAGTATTACCTTTGAAATTAAAGAGCACAGTCTATGTGACATGCAAGCAAACACAGAACCTTACAGCCTCTTTTTGCCAGGTAAGAGAAAGTCACTTTGTGTGTTTCACAGAGACAGAAAATAAAGTGAGAGTACCGAGCAGGTGCCGGCATTTGATGGTATAGGGCTATTATTAAATAAACAGATAACTAATACTGAATTGGCAGAACTGGGACAGATGTAGGAAAAAATATGGCTCCTCCAAGAGAGTGGCTTCTAGGAACCTAGTAACAAAAAATGCCAGTACAGGTTCAGGACTCTCAGCTCTTATACTTTTGGAACAATGATCACGTTGTAAAGGGGAATAAAACTCCCTGGTCCCTGCAGCTTCAATGCTTTCCCTCCTCTGCCTGTTCTCTGTGGTCTGCACTATCTCTCGATAAATACCTTACAGCCTGCTGATCTCCTCGGCCCACAGCTCCAAGCCCTGTGCTGAGCTGCTCCCTCTGTGCAGGAATTACACAGATAAATCACTGGAGACGAGTGTCTCAAAGTGTAGGGCTGGCCTTCATGGGCAGGCTCCACTCTCTTCTAGGGCAGGCTGGAGTCAGCCAAATGGAAAATGAGAGGGAAAGAAGACTTGCCCTGGTTTGTGCCAATATTGAATAGTCAGTCAATAGAGGAGATCGCAGTCTCCATGTGATGCTACAGCAGAGACACAACACAGCACACAGGCAGCGCTTAAATAAGGCGTACGCAGTAAATGGATCCTCCGCCACTGAACCCAAAGTCACAATGAACTTGCAAAAATGAACCATGACCAGGCTGCCCCAGCCACATAATTCAGATACGTCTGTCTAGCACATACCCAGTGTCAAGCTGGGTTCTGGAATCTTGTAGACAGGTGCCTCCAGGAACCGCGCATTTGCAGCTACATTTTGTTTACTGCCTGGCATTACAAGTCTGTCTTTTCCTTCTGTATTCCTTTCTCTATATCGTTATCTGGTGTCAACTGGTGTAGCTCCATTGACTTCCATGGAGCTAGACTGATTTACCCCAACTGAGGATCAGCCCTGTAGCATGTCACTCAGCACACAGGGGAGGCCCCGTTCGGCTCATAACTCTTCTGGAGCATCACTGAACCAGAGCCATCTCTTGGTTAATTAGGGGCTAGAGCCTTTGCCAGAAACACTTATGGGTTTGGGATTAAAACTGGTCTGAGAAAGTTGAGCTGCAAATTCAAGAGGGAAAAGGAAATGACCAGGGACATGATGAGAATTTGGAGAAAGTGATTCAAGAAGACAAGACCGTTAGAACTAAACGGCAGGATACTGGAATATGGTGAAGTGAAGCAGGGCTGGCTCCAGTGTTTTTGCCGCCCCAAGCAGCAAAAAAAAAAAAAAAAAAAGCAGCAATTGGCACTTAGGCAGCAGCTCTACCGCCGCCTCTGCATTATTCGGCGGCAGGTTCTTCCGTCCAAGAGGGACCGAGGGACCAGCCACCGAATTGCCACAGAAGATCCGGACATGCTGCCCCTTCCCATTGGCCGCCCCAAGCATCTACTTGGTGAGCTGGTGCCTGGAGCCGGCCTTGAAGTGAAGACTAGTAGGGAATGGAATATCCTGAAGGAATGATTTAAGGCAGTGGGTCCCAAATTTTTTTCCATTAAGGACTCCTTTGGCCTCTGGTTAAAGTTTCTGGGCTCTCTTCATTTTTATATGTATGTTTCATGTTATTATTATTCTATTAGTTATGTTTGTTTATTATTAAAATATTTTTGTAATTAAAATAAGACTCACAAAGAAACCAAAAGTAAACTGTCTGCAGTCATTACAGGTTATTTATTTATTACAACTATTAAACTGTGTATCAATGTGGAATCACCTTTGCCAGCCTGACTTCTCATGCACCGTGCGTCTGAGGTCAAGTTGTCCAGAGGACATTCCTCTGAGAACAAAATGGCATCCTCCATGCAGCAGAAGTACCCACTTCAGCATTCTAGCTCAAGGGATGGGCTCCCACGGAAGACACCCACAAGTCTGGGGACTCCACTTTGGGAATCACTGGTAAAAGAAGTAATTTGGCTCCTGGGTTGGTGGTGGACAGTTCAGACATTTATCTGCAAAAGTACCAAGGTGTGGGTTTGCAACTCCCAGCTCATCCAGGATCTGGAACAAGGGTCTAAAAGTGGCCAGGAATTAATCTTCATTCATTTCAGACGAGACAGCCATTCACAAACTTAAACATAGTATATATACAGAGAGAGATCTCTGGCTGAAGCGCCTCCTCTCCCGCACTTTATAGTGTCCATGTTATTAGCGGACTGTGGGCTGTGTGCGCCAAGACACATCAGTGGTGACATGATGGCATATGCATAGCAGTGCAGCCCTCCAGAGGTCCAGCAGAAAGCCTGTGGCCGTGGTCCAGTTTGTGTCTCTCAAAGAGGAATTGGAACTGCACTAATCAGGGTGCCAGAGTTGGGAGATGCAGCCGACTGTGGCAAGGATGTGTCCAGCACTTCACTGGCTCAGGATGAAGAGAGGCTGTTGTATTCTTTGGTTGCAGATTTCTTTCTCTGTAGCTCCAGGCAGATACAGCTTGTATTTCCCTCTGTGTGTATTAGACAAGCCCAGGCAGTTTTTTCTTATACATTCATGGAATTTATCTGATTTACCCTTAATTCTGGTTTTATACATTATTTATTGCTTCTAAATATGACTCTGGGTACACAGACCCATAGGTTTGTGTTTCCTTTTAGTACTGGATTTGGAATGTATTACAGTCCAAGGCATAGCTTGGGCCTGGCCCAGATGATTAAAACTAGCTGGCTGTGGAGGAGGAGGCCTCTTTGCCCTGCCCATAAGCAGTCAAGGCATGGTATATTATTGTAAAAGCAGCAGAGAATCCTGTGGCACCTTATAGACTAACAGACGTTTTGGAGCATGAGCTTTTGTGGGCGAATACCCACTTCGTCAGATGCATGTTATTGTAGTGTTAGTTATGGCATGGTAGCATTAGGCTCCCACACTTCAATCCCCTCACTCTTTGCCATAGTGCTTGTGAACAGTAGCTTGTAAGGTCCCCACAGTAATATCATAACAACACTGATCTCTTTTCAGACATCAGCTCAGTAATCCAAGTAAATTCTAAAAGGGTGCAGTCCATTCTGAGACACAATCCAGTCTCCTGGTTTCACTCCTGGCACATGGTCCCCAGCTCTGCGCTCTCATAAATACAGATGCTACATAGAAGAGTCACCATAAAGTGGGACAGTTGAAATTCATACATTAATAGATTTTTAAGGCCAGAAAGGATCACTGTGATCACCTACTGTGCACTCCTACATCAGAGAGAATGTACAGTAAGTATATAGTGTCTGGGTTTTATGCCAATTGATGCTTTAGAGACAAACCAAGTAATAGAATTAAATTAAACACGGAAAATTTAGGAAGAACATCAGAAAAAAAACCCTCTAGTAGTGAGATCTGTTAGACTCTGCAATGGTCTCCCAAAAAAGCGTTAGAAACCCCAACTCCTGAGACACTTAAATCTGAACTGAACAAACCACTGGGAAATAAGTTGTATGGAACAATCCAACATCATTCCCAGGGCACAGACTAATTGGTCTTTTCCATCCAAAATTTCCAGAATTCTAGAAGCAACCAAAACTGCCAAGCTCCCCCTTGTGGATATTTACAGACAAGCCTGATCTTTTCTGCTCTGTCAATTACGTCCACAATGGAATTGTTGCCACATGAACAAGGCTTTTCACTCTTTACATGGCAACCAGCTTTCCTTGGCTTAGGAGAAAGCTAATGACAATGTGCCAGGAGAGAATCTGTGGCCCATTTTCACCATGAAACCCATTTTTTTTTTTTGGTTTGGTAATAAAATGACAATTACCACCTGCTGAATGAAAAGTGCTTTTTTCTTCTGAAAAAAAATTGAGCTGAGGATAAAAATATTAAATATTGTTTGCAAATATGCAGAAAGCTATTTCCTTTGCCAGACTTATCAGTGCAGGGAAATCTGAGCTCTGCTTACAGCCCCAAAGGCGATAAACTACAAGTAATCAGGAGTGGCTACAACTCAGCCCTTGAAAAAAAGGGCTCCTAATGGAAATGCTGACAAATAGTGACACTATATTATCCTACAGAACAAGGGATGACATTCACTAGGAAGGAAACAAATGACCTTTAACTCTCTTAAAGCTGCTACAAAGGAGAAAAACAATAATGTGCTGGGAAGGGGTCTCCTTAGAGACATACAAAGGAGGTCTGGAATCTGTGGGTTTTTAATTTTTTTTAATAGTTTGATTTTTAAATTTGAAATCTCAGTTGTGATCTATGCTGTTTGTGCAAGAGAATTTTCTGGCTGACAAAGATATGACAAGCTACAAGAGACCAAAATCTGCAAATGAGAAGGGAGGGGATTTTTAGACAGAGAGTTACCAGTGCTTGTCTGGTTGGTTCAGACTTCTTATCGGACTCTCTAAACACAAATTTGCATCTATTTAGTTAAACTGGTTTAGATAAACTGGTGCACACTTATGTGGGCACACTTAATTTTGTTTCAGAATGGCTTATTTTGGTTTAGCTTAAACATGTTTCTAATTGACTTAAGCAGAACCCAAATTAGTGATTTAAACTGAAATAAGTGTGTCTACTGTGCCTTTGGCCCTGGTTTGATCAAATCAGTTGAAAATCACACTATTAACCCAATGCTATTGTACAGCATAGCTGATCCCACACACCTCTTGACAAACACTGGGGAAAGACACTCTAACACCTTGACCTAAACTGTGAGCAGCGACTGCTCCCAAGAGTTCCCATCCTCTGCTCAGCCGTGGAGCCCTCCAGCAAAACCAGGGAAGACAGGAGTCGATATTCCAGATATTTTTAATGTGGAAAACAAGAAAGAATAAAAAAAACTCCCTGGCCTTCTTTATCCATCATCAAGCAATAACAGAGGACACAAACACCATTTTCTTTTCCTTTGCAGGTCACCTGGCTTGAACAGACAAACTGCTTCTGATGGATCCCATACTGGGATCAACTGCAAGCCACGCATCTGCTGAGTTTATGTCTGTGAAGCATAAATAGAGAGACAGTCCATAAAATGTGGAATCACAAGTGGTGGCCTCAGGGGCATTATGGTGCATTATATGTGTGAGGTCAGAGTGCTGCTCTACAAGATATATGTAGTTACAGGAACAAGAGCTTCCAGGCTTTCTGAGTAAGTCATTATTTATTGTTTGCGTTGTTAGCTCTGCTGTGTATGATCACACAGCAGGGGTAACACAGTAACCAGAGAGAAAGCTTCTGCAGTATGCTCTGGAACTCCCTTCACTTACCATGATATAGTGAATGTTTGCTGTTATAGCCAAAGTGTGCAAGGACCTTTAAATTGCTGCTTATTAGTGACCCACTAATACCTTCTGGAAAAGAGTGAAAAACATTCTGTTTAGGGACAACTTTGTTTTCCATAGTACTCTCTTCATATCTCTTCCTTATCACTAGGGACATTTGCCTGAGAGCAAGATCTCTGAGGGGAGTGCTACTGTTAAACAGGGTGACCAGAGGTCCTGTTTTTAAAGGGACAGTCCCATTTGGGGGAACTTTTTCTAATATAGGCGCCTATTACCCTCCACCCCCGTCCCATTTTTTCACAGTTACTATCTGGTCATCCTATGTTAAATGACCTGGCAAATCATTCAGGAAGCAGAGGACTTCCAATAGTTTTGGTCACCACAGTTGCACTGATCATTTCCAGTAACAGAAAAGAAAAAGCACTCAACATTTTCCTTTGGCTGAGAAAGGTTCAGGGTGCCATTCACCTAGCTTTGGATTGGAGAGACTGGAGGGATTTTTTTTAATGAAGATATTTTTCAAAACCAAGATCATTGTTCCTTTAGCATCACCAGCTCTTTTTAGTTAGTTCTTAGCTCAGAATGCAGATGATTATACTGCCACTGGGGATTTTGGCTTCAGGTGAGGAAAAAGGCAATTGAATTCCTACAGAACAAAGATCTGGTTCTTCTTCAGAATAATACATTTTTAAGTGGTAGGAAAAGTCTTTCTCCTGAAATTTCAGAATTTCTAATACTGGTCCCAGCACACAGATGTTTGAAAATGAAAATAAAATTAAAGCCAAGGGGATTTTTTTTCCAACATCAAAAAGCAATTGGTTTGGTTATGTTTCAAATGTTGGGTGACACTATGGGGTAGGTGTTATTATACCTGAGCTGGGTGCTGCCTCCCTGTTTAGATTTTGCTTTCAGTGCTGAGTGGGTGTATTTCCTGATGGATGAGTTCACAGTAAGACATTGTTCCATTCTACCTCTTTTTGACATTGGCCTGATGGAGAGAGAGGCAATGAGGGAGGGAGTGAAGTCTGAGTGGGATGCTGAGTGGCTTAACCATATTCACAACCTGACTTAAAATTAAGCCTGGACAAACTTCCAGCTCTGACCCCTTTGAAGATCAATAGAGAACAAAAATCCATTCCACACTGCTTGGGTCCTAATTATTAGCAGTCTCCAGGCACTGGAGGAAGTGCTGACCAGCTGACCATTTGCAGCCGTAATTATGTACTAGACACACTTGATAATCTTGACGTTTATGAAATAACAACCAACAACAAAATCTGCTGCCACTTGGTTAGTTACAAAGAGGTTCCCAGAGCCTTTTGGTCTGTAAGGAATTCTTTACATTAGGGGCACATAACAATATTGCTTCTTTGGCTTTTGAACTACAAAGTATGGATTATAAGCAGCTGCAATTAATTATTAATTAAGCCATCTTGTGGGGATTTCGTCCAGGAGCAGAAATACACTTTAGATAACAACTTCTGCCTACATTCTGGTAGCCGGATTTGGAGCCCACTGCTAAGCACCATGGTCTTTCACACGCTCTTTGAATTGGTATCATACCTACCCTTTCTGAAGCTGGCTCTAATAGTCAGACTGGGCAATATGGTTCTGTTTAATAACTTCACACATATAAACAGCACTGTCCGAAAGGCAGAGCAGCAATGAGCAACAGACAGAGATAGATTCCGCATGTTGAAGGGTGTCACTTTTACTAGGGAAATCAGTACCACATTTCCCTTCTTATCTTGAAAGCAACAGGAGGACAAATTACATTAGCATGGATCTCTCTTTTGGCTCCTCAGACTGACACATTCCTTGCAGAAGAGCAGGCTGCAGTTTTTTAAACCTGTGCCCTTCTAAGGCCTCAGAAGTTCTCAGGTAGGTGGTGGTAGAATTGTGTGTGTCCTTGGCTGGGATAGTCTTTGGCATTTCTCCTGAGGGAGGGAAGCAGTGGCTGCACATGCACTGGGGAAATAGCTCTGGGCCATGTGTGATGGGAAGAGAGGATCACTAGTCCTGGTTGGCTCTGGGACTGACGCATGCTTAGTCTTGTGGCCAACAATGGGTGACATTCACCGGTTTGGAGGGGCTGATCTGAGCTTACCCAAAGCTGACAGAGAAACACCATGAAAACAGACTGTCTGCTCTGTGTTTCTCAGTCCTGCCTGCTTTCTGTTGCATAGGAACAGCTCTCCTCAGCAGCGGCGTATTATCGCCTAGGCCTAGGGTGGCAAAGTTGCAGGGGTGGCAAACTTGCTCACACCCCCTCCCCAACTCCTCAGCCCCCCTCCTCCCCCAGGCGCGCTGCACTTCCCTCCTTCTACCTCCCTCCCAGGCTTGCTGCATGAAAGCGCTGGGAGGGAGGGAGAAGCGACTTCTGGTGCGCTCGGAAGAGGCAGAGCAGAGGTGAGCTGGGGCCCGCGGGCGCAGGGAGTAACCTGGGGGACCAGGAACCGCTCCCCGCCCCAGCTCACCTCCACTCCACCACTGTCATCCCCCAAGCGTGCTGCAACTCCCCTTCTCCCTCCTCCCTCCTAGGCTGGCCACGCGAAAGCGCTGGGAGGGAGGAGAAGCGAGAAAGCAGCACACTCGGGGGATAGTGGAGGTGAGCTGGGGCCAGTGGGTGTGGGGAGTAACTCTTGGGGGGGGCAGGGAACTGCTCCCCACTCCAGCTCACCTTCACTCCACCTCTGCCATCCCCCGAGCGTGCCACAACTCCCCTTCTCCCCCCTCACTCCCAGGCTTGCTGCGGGGGAGCGGAGATGAGCTGGCACGTGGGGGGGAGCAATTTTTTGAGGGCGTAGGGGCAGCAAATTTGTTAATCCGTCACTGCTTCTCAGAAGCGTAGATAGACACAGGCAGCTCCTGGAAAAACAACAACTTCAAACCACTTGCAATGTTCTAGGTTCAAGTTAAGGTTGGGTATTTATCTGCTCCAAGCTACTGCCCACAGAATCAGCTCAAATTAAAAAGAGACTTTTTCACATGAGACTGACCTGTTGTTAATCATTTTCCAGAGGCTGTGGAAAGTGGGAATTGGCCCCATTTTGCCAATGAGAGGATGACATGGACATTTCTACAGGACCTGCTGATCAAGGTTTGAGTCCTCCCCGAGGAAATGCACCCTCAGAGATGTGACACACGCCAGGCTCCTTTCAAACAAAGCTGCACAAGAACAACAGGCCCTTAAGCATAAACTACCCTCACTGTATTACAAGAAAGTGCAGTGCGCTCCTAAGGCCAGCCCCTGCCGCCTTCCTCACAATTTCTTTTGTTTTATATCTGTTACTGCAGGGGGGTGGGAGGCCTTCAAAAGTGACAGGTTCAAGCTTCTGCAAACTATTGACTAATGTCTTTGGCTCTCTGGAGGAGTGGAGGAATGAAAGCCTTGGTTAAATGGGGTATAATGCAATGTTTAGATGTCTAAGAAACAAATTTTAAAAAATGGTTTTACAGCAAGTTTTGTTTTGCCTCAAACAAACCAATTTAATTTGCCAGAGTGTCCTACAGACACTCAAAGTTTTAAGTTTTAGAGAGAAAGAAAGGGAAAGGAGTTTTTTCCAAAATAAATTGTTTCTTTGGTGCTTTGAGTGGTTGGTGAGTTTTTTTGTTGGTTGGTTGGTTGGTTGGTTGGTTGGTTGGTTTGGTTTTTTGGTCTGGCAGTTTACAGTTTTTTCAAAGCACTTCAAGGAAATCTGGGGTCCTTGAATTGATTGAAACTCCTAATTTAAACTAATTAGATTTAGCTTCTCCAAACCCAAAGCAGCTCAGAAAAACAGTGAGCCTACAGGCATGTGGTAAAACCCCGCAGCACTGCTCTTGGGAGTGGGGGGAGGAAGGAGCAATGGCTCAGCACACACAAAGTGTTTAGGCTATCTGAATCCACACCCACTGCCTCAGGTCCCCAGGGCTACAGGTGTAGAGATGGAGGAGTTAGATTAAAAACCAAGGGTATTAACATGATTTATATTAGGCAAGACCATTCCTGTGGAGTAAGAGTTGAGAAGAGGCAGCAGATTATTAACCTGCTAACAGCCAACTTTTATTTAAGGATGAAAAAAATCTCAAAGTGCAAATAAAACCCGGAAAGTTAACAAAAATAGGGACACTCCCCTCCGCAATGAGAGCAAGAGCAGGGCTTTAGTGGAACTGTAATGAAACAATCTTTGGGCATTAAACAGATCCTTAATCTAAAATATAATCCTCAGATCAATGAACAAGAAGTTTAAATACTTTCACTTTGCCTTCCACTGGTGCCTTTGATTCAAGGAGCTCAAACCTCTGTACACACCTCCATCACTGCACCCTATTTGATAAATCATTGATTTTAAAATGGCCATTTAAATATCTTATTGCATGAAGCAAAAGAAGCAGCATTAATGACTTGAAGGTTAATCACCACTGATGCCCATAGGCTAAAATAACAGTATGTGCAGTCATTGCTTTCCAGAGAGCATAAGAGAAGGGAAACCGACCATACCTGCAAAAGGATTTATGCTATGTGTGATGCTCACTTTGGCAGAGGCACAGAAGGGGATAAAGGGGTGGTCTGAGGGGAGACTGCATCATTAAGGTGCATTGGGTTTGACACTGGTGCATGATGAAACCTAGTGCTGTGATTGTTAAAAGCATGGGGAAGCTACTGTCTCCAGTTTCCTAACCAGTTCCTAATTCTGGACAGCAAATTAGACAGGAGATTGGGATGCAAAAGGATCACAAAAAAGCAAATGCAATTTTGGGCTTTGCAGCCAAAGAGGCATCTCATCATCAGAGAGCATGGATATGAAAGAGCAACTAGCACCCCATAGTAACTAGCTCCTTCCTTTGCTTACTTCAGAATGTCTATTCCATGAAGCATTGAACGTACTGTAATCAGCTTCCACTTGGTACTGTATCTTGTACCTCACACTCCTGCCTGGATTCAGATGATAAACTCTTTAAGGAAAAGATATATTAGTGGTTCAGCAGACTGTCCAGCCCCATATATACTTGCAATGCTATGTAAACTATTAATAACACTCTGACTAGACACCTCCCTACCAGAAAGATGTAGACGAACTGGAAGGAATTAAAAAGCAACCAAACTGTTAGGGGCTGGAGAAACTGACTGAAGGGATTGGTTACAAGCACAAAATCTGTGTAGTCGGGGACACACCACAACAGGCAACCAGTATCTGAGGAATGCAAACACCGAGGAACAGGAGGGATCGTTTATTGTAGCTCAAGTGTTATAACCAGGAGTAACTGGCTGAAATTAAGGAAATGCACATTTAGAATGAATATTGGACCAAATTTCCTGACAGCAACATATAATAGTGAGATGCTGGGCTCTATCCACACAGGAGCAGTTGGGCCCCGATTTGCTCAAGATATATAAAATGGCATGGACACAAGAGTAAGAAATGTCTTCTGGAAGATGGACTTGATCTGACTGGGGATAGACCAGTTGTGACCTGCAGAGACAGGTCTTTCTATCTCTTGCTTCTATGCTTTTTTTCCTGGAGTACAGTGCTGTTGCTCTAGGATGGAAGCAGGAAATTCCAAAGTCCTCTGACAGTATTTGAACAGGAAAACCAGTGCCTAAGTCTCTGCAGAGTGTGACTGGAAGGGTGTGACTGCCTGCTGGTTTGCAGTCTGTGTTCATGCCATAATCTGAGAAGCATTGATTGCATAACTGCCCCCCACCCCCTCCAGCCAGAAGGTCACAGCCACAGCCATCTCCTCACAGTTGTCCTGCAATGGAGTCACACTCACTATGTATATGGTGTTAAAATGATGTCCCACAACCCCCAGAACAAAGACAAGATTTGGGTAGTTATTATTGTACATGTGCAGTTTAACCTCAAGTATCATTTCCACTAGAAACAAACTGTCCCTTGCACAGCAGGGGCCTTTGCCCCATCTCAATGATCTGAGCCTCCCTTCAAAGCCCCAACACTGCTTCCATTTGGGGGAAGTGGTAGGACTGGCTCATCCTTTACCAAGATGCAGGTGATCAGACCAGGCCTCATTCCCAAGAGCTGATCTCTGTGAGGCCAGACTGCTCATCCAGCAGAACTTTGCTTTAAGAAGCTCACGGTTTTACTTCAGGAAATTCAGGGATAATTGTGGTGTAACTTTCATTTAACACAGGGAAATGAGAGACTAAGACTCTCCTTAAAGCAATGACAGAAGCCTGGAAAGGAGGAAGGGGCAAAGGTGGCCGAGAAAGAGAAACAGAATGAGAAAGCCATGTAGGCCTGATGAGAAACAGTCAAGCCCAGAGAGCCCATGCAACCACTGCACCTGTGCATCTGACATTTCTATGTGCCAAAGTAGAGAGAGTGCCCCATTCAGCTGCAGAAGCATTCTAAATAATTTGTCCTTTTCAGTTAATATATACAGAACTCCTCCTCCAATAAATATATATATATATATATATATATATATATTGGAAGAGGAGTTCTGTAAAGCATGAAGCCTTTTAAGGCTCTCCCATCCTCCTTCCTGTAAACTTAAAACATGACCCTTCTCAGTACTGGCCGGGTCCTGTAGATTTAATGTTTGTAACAGGACAAGCATTGCCACTTCCATTCCACATTCCAAGTGTTTAGAAGACGCAGATTCCAGCATATTTTGTTTCAAGTGTAGTGCGCAATGGCTCAGTAGCGTCTGTTGGAACCCGATGAGGCTGGGGGTAGATGGAGTACTCAGTACAGATAAAGGGTCTGGAGGCATTATGCCTGAAGGGAGAGGTGGCAGGTACAGGATCTCCAAGGGCACAAGGGAAAGCGTGCTTACCAGCCATCCTTACTACACACCTGCAGCTACTTCTCAGTGCGCAGGCAGATGGACCATGAAGAAACATCCATCCTAACCAGATGTGGCTCCCAATACTGCCAGAAGCAAGAGTGGCCAGCTCTGCGGGTGAGGCTGAAGCCTGTCTGTGTGAAGCCTCAGGAGGAGAGACCAAACAGGCGGTTTTGTGCCCTGAGCCAGAATGGGGTAGTGGAATCTTCCAAACAATGAGCTGTGTGGATGGCATTGCCATGTCAGACAGTGTCTCCATTGGTCCCTCTGGGGAACCTTTCCCTCTGCAGATCTGAGATTAGCAGGATTAGCAGGATGCCCAGACTGATCTGGTCTCTGGACTCAAAGATCAAACAGATGCAGCCAAAGAATTTGATGCTGAGAGGTCCTGTGTAGAACTGGACCCAGAATGCCCACTCTACCCCACAAGTTTGTGCTTTCTGATTTACGGTAGGCTGGGCTAGGGGGGCGAGGTGAAAGGCCAGGCGAGCCAGCACTAGGATAGAGGTGTCAGTCCAGCGTACTTGATTGTGATGCACAGCAGGTCAGATGACTTGTAAGTGATTAAACTGGCTGGCAAAGGGCTTCTTGACAGTGACCTTGGGTTACTCAGAGTGAGTTGGAGCGCTAGGCTTTATCACTTCAGGCCCTATTCGGGTGACTGAGTGTTGAATGCACCAGCTTGCCTATAGCTGAATTTTAGCACCTGCCGCACAACGTGGACATTGTGACATTACCTACCCCTTGCCGTCCCCGTCTCTATTATTTTCTGTGGAAGGTTAGATGGCTCTGAGATGGGCAGTTTGGATGAATGTAATTGCCTCTGACATCAACCACAGTAGCTTTTTTTGTTCAAATGCAGGATTTTTGCCTCTAGTGAACTAAAGATGAGTGCAATGCATATGGGGGACCACTGCTTCAGAGCCAAAATTATCAATAAAGGCAACACACAGAGTTAAAGGTTAAACATAAAGGTACATTTTATAAGTTAATATTTGCAAAATAGCTTCTCTGCTCTAACCTGTCAAGTCCTGACCTCAGGGTCCTGGACTTCCCATGTTAAGATGATGACTTCACACAGCCCCAAAAGCAGGGCAAGAAATGCTCTTTTAAGTGGTGGTGACGTCATCAGCTGCTCCAGAAAAATCTCAGAAAACCCTAACTTCAAGCCCTGGCAGGTACAACACTGCAAAATGATACTCAAATTCTTTGCCTTAAAGATGTGATTATTTATATATATTTTGTACCTACATGTGTGCTGTAGAGTCAAGATTTGGGATCTTACAACAAGATGGAGGGGCCATGAGTTTATTTTCTGTGATGTTTTTCAGGCCTCCTTTTGTGAGCATGAGTTTCTTTCTTTTGTTATTTGCTTTGTTTTTCCCCTTCAGAAAAATGAACCCCTGAACACGTTGCATCTTGCTGTAGGTTGGACTGATCCGGTTCATAAATGTTCTGGGAGGACTCTATTGGAACAGGTCAGCCAATTCCTTCTGGGATACCCACCATGGCTGGCAGAAACCACTAAAGTTTCTGTCTTACATCCTTTTTATAGTATGTATGTAGGACACCACTTATAGCTTACTCAGACTGTGCCACGCACTGAGGATGATGCTGCAGCAGGATGACTTCAGCCAGCTAGTAAGAAAAGGAACTTGCTGCAGTGTGAAATTCTGAAGAGTTGTTTGAGGCCAAGGCCATGTCTTCCAGTGGGACATTTTCAGATCTGCCAAACCCAATTCATTCAAGGGATCTGTGCTGGAATAGCATGTCCCAAGTGAGATGTAAACAAGGTGCTTGGAAGCAGAGAGCTGTGTACATTTGACAGAGATAACTACCAAGTTGCGGGTCATTACATTTTTTTAAGAAGCCTTTCCTGTGATGGCTAATCTCAGAAACAGCCAAAATAGAAGTCGCCCAAAGGCTCTGTTGAAAACCCTAACAGCATCATTTCTAGGATCAACTCCCAGCTCACACAGAATTTTTATTTACCTCTTTTTTTTTAACTCTAGCTTTATTTTCTTTGCCTGAGTTTTACAGCATGACAGAAAGAAAAGACCCAAGTTGGTATTGATCCTTTAAGGTTAAGATCTTGGGTGCACTTAAATTATTCTAACCCACAGAGTTTGAAATTTATAGTCCCTCTTGAACCTCCCTGGCTCACCAGCTTCCCTGGGAGGACTCTGCTGCAGGCTGCATGCCAAATGCAGTAAAATTTAAAGAGGTGAGAGAGAAACTTCCCAGAAAATATAAACATTTCATGGAAATGAAATAAGTCTTCCCTTATAGGAACTCACCTCAGCGAGCTTTAGATAAATGGAAAGGTATTCAGAATTGTAAGTGGATATAAAGTGTGGTGTTTTAGATACATTTGTTTATGAGCAATGCAGAAATGAGTATTGTCTTAAGACCACAGAGTCACACAGCAAGAGCCTGTCAGTCCCTTCCCCCACCCTTCATCCCCCAAGTCAGCAGTGAGCACTGAAGCAAAATTGCAGAGCCAACTGGCTCTGTTTTATGCCTCCCCCTAGGACGGATGGCAGCCGCACACACCTCCGCCCTCCCCCCCCCGAACATATCCCCTGCTTGTTACGATCATAATACATGAACTCATGACATCAGCACACCCAGAAAGGGGTCTGAAGTATTCCCCAAGTTGAGAGATAGGAACAGTAAATGAACAAGGCACTGGAAAGTATTTTCCTTCTGTGCCCACGCTCTGTGGCTTACCCGGTGCAGAAGGCACACATTACCGCACACCGCCAACTCTGGAAAGAAATAAAGCGTGAGCAGTAGAGAGGCTAAAAACACCAGGGTCATGCTGGTCAGGCACCAGCTGCAGGGACCTGCCTTCCCACTGTCTACACCCTGCATTTCCACAGTAAATTCACTACATTTGTAGAAGGTCCAGGAGGCAGCTAGCGAAATGACAGGCTAGGAGCAAGAACCCTGAATATTGCCAGCAATAACTAACCACACCTTCCTTGGGCTGGATTGCCCAAGCTACCCTTAGAGGTAAGGCTTTTCATTATAGTTAGGCTGAATATGCCCTGCCCTAGAGTAAACTGTTACATCTCCTCCTGGATATTGACCTTAGGTAAGCCCAATTGCTTCACCTCCACTCTCTCCTCTCAAGTCCCTTCCCAAAGTGTTCTCCAGAGACTGGGATGAAGGCCCAGGTATTAGAACGAACACACACACAGTATAAGTCTCAATGGGGGGCTCTCCTCACCCATCTCTCATTGTCCTCTCTCATCTCAATCCTACTCTATGGCTCTTGCCTCGCTCTCCTTTTCTTATATTGATTGACACTCTTTGGGGTGGGACTCAAGGTGGGATTCTCAAAAGTGCCTGAGTGAGTCAGATGCCTAACAGCCAACGAGAGCCAATGGTGCTCAGGCACCCAACTCACTTAAGTGCTTTTGAAAATCTCACCTCTAGTGTTTATTTGCTCGCTGAAGAGCCAGACACATTTATGGTGCTAATTAAATTAATTAATTAAAATAGTAATAACTAGTGCTGGCATCTCACCTCAGTCTTCTTTTCTGTTGATTTGAACATGATTCACTTGCAGTCTTCCTCCTCAGAGTCTTGTTCTTTGTTTTTTTGCGGTTCCCAGATTTTAAAATTTGCCTGTCTTTTTGTAAATGCAACACTCTGTATGGAGACCTAATCATAATACAATTGTTGCCTATGCCATTTATTTGCCTGTTTGCCACACATCACAGTTAGTACAGCTGTGAGAAGCACTCCCTGTGGGGCTGACATCCCAGGCACCATCCTCGTGTCATTCACACCCCTTGGTCTGGTGACAACAATGACTGTAAAGAATCTGGGTCAATAGAACAAGTGGCCATTGGCCTGAGATGCTGCAGCAGCTGTTTCTGTCCAGCTGGCTGAGTGCTCGCTTACATGAAGAATCTGCATTCTAGTCCCATCACTGGCTTTCCCCTATAAATTGTTAATTGGCCTGTAAGTGTGTAGTGGCCTGTGTGCATGCAAATAAAACATTGCCGTTACCAAGCATGCCTTCAACCATGCTCATCACGTGCTGGGGTTTAACAGGTAATGGACCATTTGCCAGAAGGACAAGCTGGTGGCCAGGATAAAAATCACAGAATTTCACCAACTGTTCCAGAGTTTTTATGAACATTTAATAAACTTCTTCTCCGGAGTTTCACCTTGCCAAGGTGCCCTAGAGATTTCATTGTGATTCGTCTACATGGCTCCTCTCAGGTTCACTTTTGAATGAACATTAGCAAGTGCACCTCACAATGCCACTACTGCTGTCAGAGGAATGGTATGGAGCACAGGGGGCAACAGCTTTTGTGTTTCACAAAGCAGGGATAATTGTCATCCTTCAAATGCTGAATGGAGAGACCAACTACAAAGAAAGAAGGCATAAGCTCCTGAAATATTAATCCAGCCAAAGGGCTTCCAGATGGGAGAAACACTCCCTTGTCCACAGGGCCCTGAAATTTCTGTTCAAGGAAACGGCAAGACAGCTTGTCTCTACCATCATAGCTCTGACATTTTTAAGAAGGGATAGAGTCCTCACTTTGTGAATGGTTGCTTCTTCGACTAGAATAAATATAGAAATCTGCAGAGGGAAGGGACCCAATGAATTATCATCAAATAATCATTTCTGTAGCTCCATAAAGACGGATGAAGACTCTGGACTGAAACTTCAGAGATCCAGCTTTAGTTCTCAGCTATGTCACAAAGCCCCACTCTGACCTTGGGCAAATCACTGAGGGTACGTTTACACCCCAATAAAATGCCCGTGGCTGGCCCAGGGCAGCTGACTCAGGCTCAGGGACCTCAGCCTGTGGGACTGTAGAATTGCAGTGTCAACATACAGGCTCAAGTTGGACCCCAGGCTCTGGGACTCCATGAGTGGGGAGGACCCCAGAGCCCAGGCTGTAGCCCAAGTCCAAACATCGACACTGCAATTTTATAGCCATGCAGCCTGAGCCTCATGAGTCCAAGTCAGCTGATACAGGCCAGCAGCAGGTGTTTCATTGCAGTGTAGATGTACTCGTAGGGCCTAATCCAAAGCCCACTGAATTCAGTCCATGTCTTCCCCTCAATTTCAATTGGCTTTGGATCAAGGCTTTTGTGTTTCCGTGCCTCAGTCCCCCAGCTGTCAAATGGGGTTAATACTCCATTTCTCCCACCCTTTGTCTGTCTTGTCCATTTGGACTATAAGCCCTTTAGAGCAGGAACTCATTCGTGCTCTGTGTTCAGTGAATATGTCATGGGACCTTTTATCTTGGTTGGGGCCTCTAGGTGCTACTGCAATAAGAAACCCCCCCCAGTGTCCAGGGTTCTTACCAGAGTGGATAAGATGTGACCCCACCCTCAGGCATTCACGCTCTAAGGCAGGAATGAAGACATGACAAGGCGCAGAGAGGCGGGCATTCCCCCACATTGTAGTTGATAGGTTGTGATGTCTCAGGGTTGGGTTTTTATTTTCCAAACAGATCCTACAGAAACGTAAGAACAGGGCCCTGCCTTATCTAGCAGCTTAGCTCTTGGAAGGTTTTGTCACCTCGTACTGCTGAGGAACTCAGTCATTGCTTGCTCAGCTCCAGAGTTCGGTAAAAGTTCCATCCCAAATGTTTCTGAGGCCTGACACTCGACTGCCAGCATGTCCCAGGTGATTCCATGCTCAGGAGCTGAACTCTAACTTGCTGTTCACTGACAGTAAGGAGGTTTCTCAGATTGTCCTTTTGGAAAGAGTCTTCAGGGAAATTAGACAGAAGGTTTAAAAGAAAGAATGTCACAACCTCCCTTTGAGAAGGAGACAGTGGAGCAGTCCCATCTGTCTGCATGCAAAGGGGTGGGAAATAACCTGTGGAGAGCAAGTCATGGCCATAAATCTTCATTTCAGCATTCTTGCCAGCATCCTTCTCCTTAGTCATTAGCATCATGATTCATGTGGAGCCATAAGATTTTTGCAGGGTGAAGCAAAGGACGTACTAGAAAGGTCCAGAAGCAGTTTAACAGCTAAATCCTTCATCCCATGGCTGTGCGTCGCATGACATGTCAGCTCACTCAGGACAGCTATATTTTTCAGCACTTGTTAAACATTTTGTGAATGAATTTAGTGTTTATACAAGGGAGATGCTGTTACTCTAGCTGAAGTCAGACAGGCAGGTGTTCTGGCAGCTCTTGCCCCCAGCTCTGCCAATACACCTAAACTATGACCTGCAGCTCTCACCGCTGTAGCCATCCCCGTCCTTGCCCCTACAATAGCTCTGTCACTGCCCTACAGTCCTCTCCTCTCCACCCTGTTCATATCAGTCCTGGCCTGCACCTCATTCCTGCCCCACTCCCCACCCATTCTGATCCAGCCCAGGGCTCCCCACACCGTTCTGTCATTGCTCCTCATTCTGACCTTCAGTGCCTCCTGCTAGTCTGGCAAAGCAGCATTTCTGCATCTCTGAGCATGGAAACCAGATTGTGCATAGACAATCCCAAAGGAAGAGAGAGAGTTCTCCATCCTGCTCTTTCGTTTAACCACTGGTTTCTATTCTGGGATGCAGTGTCAGGTTTTCTTCTGCTTTGGGGACTGAGGTGAACACTGAAGAGTGATCTAAAGATCGATAACACAAATAAGAAGAAGGTGCCTAGAAGAAAGGTTCTTGGGGAGGGCAGACCAGAGTCTTGGACCTGCTGTGGAAGAGGCTCTTTGTGAGGCTCCCTCAAGCTGACCACTGTAATTGTCAGACAGCCAACAATCATGACATCTCCTGGAAGAAACAAGAGTCCCTGAGGTAGAATGGATCTGTACCAGGCCTTGAACTGGACCACAAGGAGCCACTGCAGTTATGGATCACTGGTATAATGTGCTCTCTGGCTGGTCATGCCCAGGAGATAGGCTACAACATTATGTACCAGTGCTGGCTTCATCATGAACATTGCATCTAGATCCAGAGTGATATGCAAGAGTCCAGCTGGCAGACGCTCAATGCACGAGCTGCAGGGGATAGGTTGCCCTCCCAAAGGGATGGACAGCCAAAGGGGGAGACGGCTGCTTTGTGACTCCCACTGTTTGAGTGTCCAGTGTCAGTCCCCAGGCTAAGACCCTTGTTGATCATCAGACACCCACACAGCTGTCAGTGCACCTCCACCTCGATCTCCACAGCAGCTGATCATTGTGGAGAGGTTTGCAGATCCCTGTGCGTGAGGAAGGGCACTTAACTCCCAAACTTATTGCAGCTGTAAGAGGATAGTCAACATCCAGCAACTTGGGCTGATGCAGACCAGCAAGCTGCCATTCCCCAGAACACACCTTCTCCTCCAGGCATTTATGCCACTCTCATCACCATGGCCCTGGACCTGCCCACTGTCTGCCCACCTGCTAACGAGAGGGAGAGTTTGACTATCGCTTTGGGCCTGCTCCTCCTGTGCTGCCTTTCCCAAAGGGATTCTCTGTGAGGGTGTCAGGAGCCAGGCATGTCTCGGTTGTTGGGAGCATGTTGTAGCATTTCCGAGAAGCCACCACTTACAAATTGACTGGATGTAGTGCAGAGACACCTCCGAACAGGAGCACTGGAGGAGAAAGGGGAGAATTGGGGCTTGCTGTCACAGTGTAATATATGTGCAGTATCCTGAAGGCAGGGACAGGGAAGCTGGAAGGATTGCAGCAATGCTGCAGCGTCACTTTGCTTTGTGACATATTACATCCAGGAGTGAAGGAATTGCCTTGTAGGGAACATAAATCAGGAACCATTCTCACCTCTTAGAAAAAACTAAAGTTTGTATGAAGATAATTATACTCTTGATGCAAATAAAACAAGATATGACAGATTTAGAAGGCTGCCACTACTAAGCTAGTGCTATAAAACTTCAGTAAGTGACTAGCGGTTGGCAGGAGGTTCAAAAAGGATTCTGCTCTCCCTGGACATTGATATTGTGCCCACGATGTCTCTTTTAGAGCTCTTTTTGCTGAAGTTTACACACACTTTATACACTGAAAATTAGCTGACTTTGCATTGGACCACACAATCTATACCCAGTATCTCTGGAGTGACAATTTCAGAGACCCAAAGCCTTTTCCTGAATCTGCTTGCAGGATAGCCACTCCAAAGGGTTTAGTGTGCCCATTTCTTGAAAGTGATTTTATCATCTTCAACAGAGGTGAGCAATGTATGGCACGGGTACCGAAGGCAGCATGTGAGTTGATTTTCAGTGGCACTCACACTGCCGGGGTTCTGGCCACCGGTCCAGGGAGCTCTGCATTTTAAGTTTAAATGAAGCTTATTAAACATTTTTTAAACCTTATTTACTTTACATACAACAATCGTTTAGTTATATATTATAAACTTATAGAAAAGACCTTCTAAAAACATTAAAATGTATTACTGGCACGCAAAACCTTAAATTAGAGTGAATAAATGAAGACTCATCACACCATTTCTGACAGGTTGCTGACTCTTGATCTTCACCATAATTCCTAAACCACAATCCAACTGGGTCAATATTCCACCTTCTCTCCAGGGTCAGGATTTGCTCTGTCCCCCTGAAATGCTGCTTCACTTCTTCTCTGCATGTTTAATACATCAGGGCACCATCCTCAGTGAATAGAGCATTTATCATTTGCTCATACTGCATTAATGTTAACTCAGCAGTGAGCTGGGGTTAGGCTTCTGTGAGCTTCCTTCTTGCCCAGTGGTTCTGAGCTGGTTGGGCTCAGCATCTGCAACTCCCACTGAAACCAGTGGGAGCTGTGAGTAAAGCCTTAGCATCTTTGAAAATCAGGTCAGTTATATAGTAAGGCTCTCACATTTGAAAACGCCACCCTAAGTGACTCGACCACAACAATCAAGGACTCAATGGCAAAGGTGGAATTGAAAGCTGAGAGCATCTAGCACCCAGTCCTGCACTCTGATTTCTATCATTCTGCTTTCTCAGTTAGCCAAGAAGCTTTTAAAATTTGCTGGGAATGCTCTGAAATTTGGGTGTATCAGAGTGCATGGCTTTAAATTCCAAACTGTTTTCTGAGCGAACTGCTCTCATCTCACATTTATAATAAAGCAGTGTTTGAACTATTTGAGCACATGGACAATAACACATCTCCCAGGATATCGTAAAGACCCCAGTTTTTCTTACTGAACAAGTTCATTATCTGGACATTTTGGGGATGGCAGCTGGCACAGACCTGCGGGAGAACTGTCCTGCCCAGGAGCTTGCCAAACTGGTAGATTCTACAAAAAATCTACTTCCTTCTCTATTTCAACAGTTACCCTGCCTCTCACAGCCTAGACACTAACCAACGTAATCAATCACCATGAATCTGCTTGGAGATAATGTTCTGAGCCAAAGTTAATTATAATGGTGAAGTCTTCAATGGTACATTTAAGCAAACTATAATTATAATAGGTTACTATTGTGATGGGGCAAGGCCAGATGGCTACAGTAAAGTACTGAGAAACAGGTATGTTAGCCCCAAGCTAAACAAATCCCTAGGACCCTGATAACCAAATGGCAGTTGCTCCAGGTTAATCAAGGCACCTGGAGCCAATTAAGACCTTTCTAGAAGGCAGTAGAGATAGCTACTTTAATTAGAACACCTGCAGCCAATCAAGGCAGGCTAATCAGGGCACCTGGGTTTAAAAAGGAGCTCACTCCAGTCAGGCAGGGAGGAGCCAGAGGAGAAGGAGCATGTGTGAGGAGCTAGGAGCAAGAAGCTGAGAGTGAACTGCTGGAGGATTGAGGAGGACAAGCATTATCAGACACCAGGAGGAAGGTCCTGTGGTGAGGATAAAGAAGGTGTTTGGAGGAGGCCATGGGGAAGTAGCCCAGGGAGTTGTAGCTGTCATGCAGCTGTTACAGGAGGCACTATAGACAGCTGTGATTCACAGGGCCCTGGGCTGGAACCTGGAGTAGAGGGTGGGTCTGGGTTCCCCCAAAAACTCCCAACTCCTGATCAGATGCAGGAGGAGCTGACCCAGACTGTGGGTTCCACAAGAGGTAAGATCACTGAGGTGAACAAATCTGCCAGTAAGTGCAGGACCCACCAAGGTAGAGGAGGAACTTTGTCACACTATCTGTGACACTCTTCAACAACATGCACCTCATCACTAGGTATCCCACAATATGTTACTGTAATTTATAGCCAGCTGTGCCACATTTGCCTCTTAAGTGAGCATATTTCCAAGCTGCTCTGAGCTGACCTCAAAAAATGCATGCAAATTAAATTATCCCATGCACATGCTGCTGTTTGTAACACCAACCACTTTGGGATTGACAGTCAGGCCTCCACAATGCTTGGGAGGATGGATTAAGGAACAGTTCAGTCTAACACAGGTCAAGACTCCAGCACCCTGCATTGCTTTTAATGGACTAAATAATGTGCCCCATTTTCACACATTCATTTTTTCCCATTGCACGTAAGATGAACAGAGATACCCTGACCCTCAGGAAATCCCAGGTATCTGGGGTGCTGCTGGGCTTTAATTTAAGTAAAAAACTGCCTCCACAGTTCCCCAGTGCCAGGGCCATGATAGCAGCAGAATCAGGTGGCTGCAGGATCCCAGGAAGAACTCTGCAGCTGGGGTTCCCTGATGAGGTGGGTGGGTTGATCCTGCTGTCTGTCTGGTGAGCATGCAGTTCAAGCTTTGCTGGAGCCCTGAGGATGCCATGCAATGGGGTTCCAGCTGCTCCTGCAGACAGCCAGTGAGGGATGCTAGTTATCCTGGCTATTTATTATCCATGGAGTACCAACAGTGCATGCAAGTGGCAGCATGGCCCTGGTCATAGCAAGCAAAGGGCAGTGGAGATGGGGCAGCTCAGGCTCACAGTAGGAGGCCCCACTGCACAGAGGCATGAATCTCTGTTTTCTCACTCATCTTGTGTCCTTGGTGAATTATCAGCAATTAATGCCAGTGCATATTGCTCCAAGGTGACCAGCAGGGAGCCTTCCATGGGGTGGGGCACCACAACACACACACATGGTTACCAACGCAGCCCTTCGCATCCAGTCCCACTGCACACTCTACACCACATGTTAAGTTCTAGAATATTTCTCTTGCACAATGTGACAGGGAAGCAGGATCCACAGCCCCACACAGAGAAGCCTGGCTCATCTGCTGAGCAACCCTGTTCGCAGGAGTTGGAACTGTGAGTACAAATGCTTAGTCCCTGTAGCAGGTCCAGCTTTCCTACTTCCCCGGCACCAGGAGAGGTGCATGTGACCCCTGGATCAGATGGAATGAGGGTCAGAGATAGGGAGGTCCTTCAGGAAACTGGAGACAGCCAGGCTTGGGGATCGAGCTTGAGCTGAGTTTCTGTTCCATTACTCTTCAGAGTTATCATAAAAGTCAAGCCTCATGTGGCAGGGTGGACTAGGTCCAGAGGCTCCCTGCTGGAGACTTTGTGGTTCGTCATCACCCTTCCCCAGAATAGGGCAGTGAGAAGTCCTTCAGGTAGCCTAGAGTGGCTGCAGAAGAGCAGCCAATCAGAGGGGCTGCTGGAGTTCCCAATGAGGGTCCAGAAGGACCCTATATAAGACAAGCAGCAGAGCAGAGAAGTACAGCTGCTGTGTGAAGCTTGATGAGGGAGGACTGGGTGTCTGGCTGGCTAGATGAACAGCAGGACTGCGGATAGCTCACTGCAGAGAGTTCACCAGATAGAACGGAGCCCAGTGGGGCCTGCCAAAGACTGTGTGCCTGGCTAGCTGGATAGAATAGCAGCAGGACCATGAAAAGATCCTTGTGGGCAGGCTGAGTCAGGACCGCCAGACCAGGTGAGAGTACCAAGATAGGACCTGCTGGTCTGGTGGCAGACTGAGCCCAGGGAGGGCTGCTGAAAAGGACCCCAGCTTCGGGTACTGAGATGGGCCCCAGCTGGCTGGCTGAAGAAGGCAGTCCCTTGGGGAGAACCCTTAGAGCTATTGCCCCATACAGGGGCTGAAAAGGAGCTTTGACTGTGTACTCCAGAAGGGGGGACAGCGTGTGCAGCTCAGCCAGAGGGCTGACCTGCCAAAGACCATTGAGAGAACCACCACTCAGGGGGTGCTTGCAGGAGGCAGGTTCCACCCTGATGCAAGACCAAAAAATAAAAGCAGGCTCATATTTGAGAGAAAGGGGGGCACCTGTGAGAGGTGGGTGATGCCTTAGTGACAAGAACTGTGTTTGCAGACTCTATTGGCCAGAGAAAAGAGGGGCATGCATGAGAAGTGGGTGCTGACCCTGTTACACCCCAGAAGAAGGAGCAGCTGACATGTGGAGTGGATACAGAGCAGGATAGGAATGTCAACGGCTCACTCAATGCATTCAACAGGAGTCAACATGCTGTTGAAAAATCTCACCTTCCTCAGGTCACCTAAGCAAAAGGAGGAGGAACATGCCTAGGTGTATCCAGTGCAGGCTGACATGGGCATCTTGTCATTTCTGTCCTTGCCATGCTCTTGTCTCTTTCTCCATTGAAGGCCACTCAGTCTTCACCTCAGACATAATCATGAAAGCCTGCTCCACTGTGGCTGCTTTCAGTCTCTCTGAGCCATATTAAATTTCACCAAGTCATTCTCTGTTTTGAGAGTAATAAAGTTTTTGCAAATTGCCCATTTTTCAACCCTATAGAATAAGACTCTCTAGTAACTTAATACAACCCTGTGCCAAACAGCAGGCACTCCAGCATTGTCTGCTGAATGATGAAGAGATTGTTTCCCCCAGGACTATGGCTGGTTTCAGCAGACATCGCAGGTCTTTTCTCCACAACTGGGTGTCTGTAAAAAAGAGGCATCCATGAGCAGCCTAGAATAGAAAGGCAGAGTGAAGCCAAGCACAAAAGAGGGATAAGATATGCCAACACAGAGCCTTCAGGCCAACTGGCACAGCTATTGCACCTGCTCAGCTCCAGTGCTAGGAGCAGAGGGGTGGCTGCTCTGGTTCACACTGTTCAGTGAAACAATTAATACAATCAATTACATTTCAAGAATGTCTTGTTGTGTGAATCATTGGGCCATTAACCTGAATAGCCCCAGTGTATAGTCCAACACCATCAACACTGCCTGACTAATCCCCAAGGGAGTAATTAAAAAAAAATCACATGAAGGAATGTGTAATGCATTATTGGATCCTAATAAATACAGCAACCCTCTGGTGCACTGACAGTGACTTAGAAAGGAGTTGCTAGATGGTGGGGGAGGGAAGGGGAGAGGTGGGATTTGTTGCTGCTAATGTTCTGTAAATTAATAGCATAGTAGCATTCGTGCTCCTTTTATCACTTTGTACCATGAGTGAGGCTTACAATGTGGCTCTCAACTGAAGGAGCTAAGTTATTTAGCACCCCATTTAAGTAGCGCAATTAACACAGTACAAGCAACCAACTTCCGCTGTATAGGTTGTAGACTCACTCACAGGGAGACAGCACACAGTGGCCAAACATAATAGCCCTAATAGCTATGAGTATGTAGACACAGAGGCATCTTGTCTAACTGGGCTAGCCCAGGGCTTGGAACAAGCACTCCTGGGTTCCATTTCCAGCTTGACTACTGGTTCTGTTGTCGTTCTGGGTAAGTCACTTAACATCCTGCCTCAGCTTCCCATTGACTGATACTCTCTGAGTACTGAGAGTATTAATTAATGTTTGTACAGGGTTTTGGAGCTACCGGATCCTAGGCAATGCTAACCATTATCAAGGTAGGTTTAAAAGAGCAAGTACAGAAGAATAGGCTGTAGCACTAGAAGAAACACAATCACCTTGTCTGCCCTCGGTTAACAGGGCCTCATCCAAGAGGTAGATCTTGAAGTAGGGTGGCCAATGATAAAAGTAGGAAATAAATTGCTTTAAATCTTGGGCTGAGCTTATCTAACAACAGTGGGGGGAGGGAGGGGTGGTTTTGTTTGCTTTCTAGGGAAACACTCAGGTCATCATTTAATCTGGGTAATGAATATCTGACATACATTGTGAAGGGAATGAAGTAGCCATCAAAAATCTAGAAACTAGGATAGTATTTTACTGTAGTTCCTGATGGCAGATATAAGCAAATAAATATAAACTCCCTCCTTTCTGCTTTGTGCTTTATCCATCAGCATTGAATCTACTCTTATTCTGGTCAATATATTCTTCAATAAATCATGGAAGTTTGAGATACAAAAGCCTGTTAGGGCATTTAGTCCATCTCTGGACCCCTGCAGCATAAAACTCTTCCTGCAGGCTCCACCTACATTAACCTTGTTGCATTGTCACTGATGGCTTGCAGGGTAAAAGCACTGTTAGTGTTCCTGGCTTGTTGCACTTAGGAAACCCTACAAAGGCCCAGCACCCTGTCAGACCCCTCCCTGCACTTCCGCAGAATCCACTGAGGAAATATTTCTGAGCTGGAAGCCAATTATCTTTCAATGGCAGAAGTGACAGACAGTGGATGCACATGCAAAATTCCAGCATCAGCTGGCCAACTGTGATAGCTCTTTGCCATACCACAGTTTTTCCCCGGCTCTGCTACTAAGACTAAGCAGCGCTATTTATTTATTTATGTATTATATAAACCATTCTAGGCTTTAAAAAGTTGTTTCTCAAACCCCAAGTGTATCTGCTTTTTTAAATTATAAACTAGGCTGCAACTAAATCAACCTACAGACAAACTTCTTCCAGTATCGTACTTGGTGCTTATCATCTGTTAATCTGTATATTTACTGTGCGAGGTGAATGATTTTCAGTAATCCTAGTTACCTACCTTATGGCTAGCCAGGTATGCAGAGTGCAGGTCGCCTGCCAGGCCAAGTCTGCCAAGCTCTTCTGCAAACAGAGTGCAACTGTATTAGCAAAAGACAGAAAACAAACACGAAAGGAGAAATTGTAGCTCCATCAGGAACAAGTGTTAACCATGACTATGCGTGAATATTACGCTTTCGTATGGTAGTAACAAGGTAATTGCACTGAATTACAGTACAGTGGCGGAAAGAATCATAACAGAGTCTCAAAGCCTCCCTCTCGCTCTCACTCTCTCTCTCCCTCTGACGCTCCCATCCCCCCATAAAATGTTTGTTTAGTTTCAGATCAAATAGCTCAACCTGGTGCTGAAGCCAAAGCTTTAGGGCAAGCACCTGGCTCTGATTCTCTTGGCCCAGGAAAACAAGCAGGATTTTTCAGGTCACTTTAGGTTGATGTAAAGTTCAAGAATAAATTAAAAATACTCCCCTGCCCCCATGAGTTCAGACTTTAAAGGTATCATCACCAGTGAGTCTCTGGGAGGGTGAACCAGTAGAAGCTGATACAACATTGCACTCCATATGCTTTATGAAAATATGCTTATGAATGTGAATATGATGTAACTAGAATATGCTTTATGCAAAAGTCTCTTGTAAGGTACCATTACAAATCTTACAATCCACTGAGTGTGTCCATCCTATTTGTTTGCATGTATTATTTCTAAGTCTGGAGTTAGGAGAATAAGACATGAACTTGTATCACTGACGTAAACATATTAAGTGGAAGCCATTAATGGTGCTTCAGTATCAATGAATTCTAAATGGCTCTGTTTATTTGCAATCTTTCCTGTGTACGTGTGGGCAAGCTCATGGGGAATGGAGTCTAGAGGTCTTACAGTGACATGTGACCACGTCACCTGATAATGAAATCCATCTTAAATCTGCTACTTTTCCATTTAGAAGGAGGGGTAGGGACCAGAGAGACAAAAGATTCCTGCCTTGTGCCAAAGCTATAAAAGGGGGTGGAGCAGTACAAAGGGATGGCCAGTCATGAGACAGCCCCTGCTTACTGCCTGAGATATCTGCTGGAACTATCTAGGACTGTACCAGAGGAAAGGATTGAGGCCAGACCAGAAAGGAGTCTAGACTGTGAAAGAAGCTTATTGTGACATCTCTGAGGGTGAGATATTACCTGTAATCAGCTTCTTAATGTATTAGGATTAGAATTGCACATTTTTGTTTTATTCTGCTTGGTGACTTACTTTGTTCTGTCTGTTATTACTTGAAACCGCTTAAATCCTACTTTTTATACTTAATAAAATCACAAGACAGGGTTCTGGAGTCTCAAGCTGGCAGGGAAAATGGGCTCAGAGGTAATTTCAGCACATCAAGCGACAGTCCCAAGGGGATCTCTGTGACCGAACCCATCACAGTTGAACCTCCAGAACAATCAGGGAGCCCTTCATACCAATTCTGTTCTTAGAGAACCCAGCTCCCATCTGTACATGTGCACAGGAAAGGCAGGGAAACCAAGACAGAAAGACAGAAACAGCCTTGGAGGCAGTTAAGCTTTCACCAGAAGAACACTTCATTAGGGCTGTCGATTAATTGCAATTAACTCCCAAAATTAACTCAAATTAATCATGATTAATTGTAGTTTTAATCACACTGTTAAACAATAGAATACCAATTGACATTTACATATTTTGGATATTTTTCTACACTTTCATATGTATTTTATTCTGTGTTGTAATTAAAAATAATATACACTTTGATTTCATTATAAATTTTTGCACTGTAAAAATTAGAAAAAAAAGAAATAGTATTTTTCAATTCACCTCATACAAGTACTGTAGTGCAACTCTCTGTCGTAAAAGTGCAACTTACGAATGTAGATTTTTTTGTTATATAACTGCACTCAAAACCAAAATAATGTAAAACTTCAGAGCCTACAAGTCCACTCAGTCCTACTTCTTCTTCAGCCAATCGCTAAGACAAACAAGTTTGTTTACATTTACAAGCCCTCTTCTTATTTACAATGTCACCAGAAAGTGAGAACAGGCATTTGCATGGCAATTTTGTAGTGGGTATTGCAAGGTATGCATGCCAGATATGCTAAACATTCACATGATTCTTCATGCTTCGGCCACCATTCCAGAGGACATGCTTCCATGCTGATGATGCTCATTTAAAAAATATGAGTTAATTAAATTTGTGACTGAACTCCCTGGGGAGAATTGTATGCTCCAGCTCTGTGTTTCACCCATCTTCTGCCATATATTTCATGTTATAGCAGTCTCAGATGATGACTCAGCACATGTTGTTCATTTTAAGAACACTTTCACTGCAGATCTGACAAAACGCAAAGAAGGTATCAATGTGAGATTTCTAAAGATAGCTACAGCACTTGACCCAAGGTTTAAGAATCTGAAGTGCCTTCCAAAATGTGAGAGGGACGAGATGTGGAGCGTGCTTTCAGATGTCTTAAAAGAACAACACTCCAATGCAGAAACTACAGAACCCGAACCACCAAAATAGAAAATCAACCTTCTGCTGGTGGCATCTGACTCAGATAATGAAAATGAACATGCGTCGGTCTGAACTGCTTTGGATTGTTATGGAGCACAACCTGCCATCAGCATGGATGCATGTCCCCTGGAATGATGGTTGAAGCATGAAGGGACATGTGTATCTTTAGCACATCTGGTATGTAAATATCTTACAACACTGGCTACAACGGTGCCATAAGAATGCCTGTTCTCACTTTCAGGTTACATTGTAAACAAGACATGGGCAGCATTATCTCCTGCAAATGTAAACAAACTTGTTTGTCTGAGTAATTGTCTGAACAAGAAATAGGCTCTAAAATTTTACGTTATTTTCTTTTTGAATGCAGGGTTTTTTTTGTACATAATTCTACATTTGTAAGTTCAACTTTCATGATAAAGAGCTTGCACTATAGTACTTTTATTAGGTGAACTGAAAAATACTATTTCTCTGGGGTTTTTTACTGTGCAAATACTTGTAATCAAAAATAAATCTTTGTATTCTGTGTAGTGTTGTAATTGAAATCACTATATTTGAAAATGTAGAAAACATCCAAAAATGTTTCAATAACCGGTATTCTATTATTGTTTAACAGCATGATTAATCGCAATTAATTTTTTTAATCACTTGACTGCCCTACTCTTTATATACTGTAGTATGGCACTCAGCTACCATGGGGATGAACACCACAAAAACACCTAGAGAGATAGACACAGCAGAGTGAGGATGAGGTGTAATTTCCACACTGCAGCTTCTTGACTGTATTTCAATGATCAGGAACTGCCCTGGAATCAAGTGGCACCTGCTTTCCATGTATTCCCTCTCGACTCTGCCTGCACTGGAACCACAAGAGGAATGTTATGCTGAGCAAGCATCTGACATTCAAAAGAGAACAGTCCATCCTGTGCTGTGACTTGGCAATATGGATGCTGTCATTAGTCGTCATTGCACAGTGACAATGAGAGAGAAATGATGCTCAGGTTAGTGGCCTTGCATGACCCCAATAGCAGCTAGCACTGATTATGCAAGATAAAGCATTGTTGACTGGTTGCAAAATAAACTTTGTGAAGGGCACATTTTAGAAACTTAAACTCATGAAAATACATGAATAATAAATAAATTAGTTCTCCACTCTTCCTGCCCTCTGCTTTTAGGCAGGGTAGCCATGGTGAGAAGAGGGGAAAGAAGTTACAGAACAGCAATGAAGATATGATAAAAAATAGAGATGATTTTATTCTGAGAATGAGAAGTACATTAAATACCCTTCATCTCCAATAGGATAAGAAATCTAATGCCAGCTTAAGTAACTTAAAAGTTGTTAGCAGTTATATATTACTGGCAACGTATTTTACACTAGGCAGCTATGAAAAAAAGTCATAAAAATGCAATTAAATGTCTGAACTGTTGCTATTTTGGAAATTAAAACAACACACAGTATCCTTGCTGCAGCTTATATTACTTACTTATGACTTGTGCACAGTTATTGTCACCAGTTTAACCATGCTTCTTTTCCATAAAAATCTGTTGTTAATGAGTCACTGGGGAACTCTGAAAATAACAAGATCTTTAATAAAAAAATTAATAACAGTGAAAGTAAACTCAAGTTAGAAAGGCTCCTTAGAATACATTAAAGGTTCTATTTTGAAAGAAAAATATTTGCACAGAAAACCTCCACTGTTTGATTTTCTACACAGCACTGTGCAGCTGGTAAATCAAAACCACTATTCTTCACAAGGAAAAGGGGGAAAGGGGCAGTCTCCAGAAGGGGCACAGCATATCACTTCTGGAGGTCACTGAAAACACTGCAGGTTGGTCTTGCTGCTACTGAAGTTCTGAAATAAATTATTTCTTGTGATACAGTAATGTAAAATAGTAAGATCTGCCAACTAACAAATCAGTTACATGTAAATTGTTTTTACGTTTAGACTCATCTAATCATTAAAACTTCTAACGGCAGCACTGCTTTCATCTGCTTAGCCAGAAAAGTATTCAGCAGTTGATTCATTTGAGGGATCGGTATGCTAGATAAAGGATATTAATTAAGAGACCCTGGAACTAAATCACACAAATTGAGCATGTTAGTGTATGTTGCTTTCTGGCAGATGCAGAGTTCTGCACCACTGTGTGTTCAAAAGCTAATGATATGCATTCCCCAGTGCTTAACATATAGAATTTGTCATGTATTTGTCAGATCAATGTGTCGGCATGGCCTTCATCTAGCTATACCCTGGAACTAGATTTATAGCTGCCTCACACAACTTTAGAATTTCTGACATAAAATCTAGCTGTCAGAATAAGCAAACATGCCCCTGCAGGCTATTTTCCTGGTAGTCTGTGCTGTCACCTGTCCTTCCTTTGCTTTGCTTCTTGTTCTCATGGACAGACTTCTGTTTGCCTAGTAGTTCCATGATCCTGTGATGCACACATCAAAGGTTCAATTCCACTTGTGGTTCATGCCACAAAATTCCAAAACACTCCCACAATGATGTTAACAATGTTAGCACATGGAAGCAACATGCCCTAGTAGCTATTGATTGTACTATGGAGCCAACTCAAGTAATTTTACCTAAGGACATACGAACAGCTCAGTGAAAACTCCTGCCTGATGTACATACGTGGTCAGAAAAGCAGATAAGAGATTCATACTTATGGCATTTACCTGTGTCTCTACCCCTGTATGTAGGAGTATGCACTCCGTATGACTTCCATCATAGCAGCTTCCCTGTGCTGCTGCCTTTAAATGACTCTTCTAATAAAAATAAACTCTACCTAAAGAGAAAGAATTGGTATATTATATTGAAATAGGGTGGTGCCATTCTGTAAACTGGGGGGACGCCCTCCCCTGGGACACTGTGTTCAGTCAGCCAATTCCATCAATGATATGGCAGAAATGGGGAAGAGGCCAGAGTGCTGAGAAGCCTGGAACGTTCCATGTGAGGAGGACTTAGCAGGTGGGAACACTGAGCTCAGGGCCAGACTGCAGGTTCCACCTATTTCTGAGGCAAGTCAAATTGCAATAGCTGCACTCAGGGGAGTGCAGAGGCTGCTCCATCACTACAACCCTGGGGCACACAGTGCCCAAAGCAGGGAAAGAGAAGTTGCATCACTGTCCCCCCCTCCACACATGTATAAGGAGCAGGCTGTGCCCTAAATTGGGGCAGTAACAAGTGTCAGGAGTGTGCTGTGTCCCAGGGACGTGTTCTCTGTGCCTCTCAGGTGTGTGACAGCCCATCCTGCCCTCTGCTCTGGGATGGACATCAATAAAATAATCTAACCCTCAGAGGGGATATCAAAGAGTTGTATAAAGTTACACATGCTATAGAAAAGCTAAATCACATGTGCCTTCCTCCGATACACCAGGACATCCAGAGAAACTGAAAGGGAACATTTAAAACTGATCAAAAGAAATATTCTTTTTCTCTGTATATCCTTGATTAACCTATGTAATGTATTGCATGTGATATTACTGAGACACTGAGCTTGACAGAACTCAAAAAAGGATTAGACACTTACATGGTTAATAAAAATACCTCCAGTTACAGTAGCTGACGTACAAATTATGCAAAACCATCCTGCTTCAGGACATAGGACAAATACCAACTTCCCCCAGAGGCAAATTATTACCTAATCAGTGATATGTTCTGTACCTTCTTGCATAGCATCTGTCACTGGTTTTTGCAGAAGGTGGAAGACCAGACTAGATGAATCATTGCTCTGATCAGTGTGGCTGTTCCCATGCCCTGCACATAGCTAAATCACTGTTTTAAGAATTCTGCTGAGTTCCAAATGTAACCCACACACCTCCTGGGTATGGTGTTCTGTCCCCTCTATTGGCACCGAGATCACGTAGAGATTAATGAGTCTGCCACAGCCTTAGTTAAGGGCCATGTGGCTTTTAGCTCATGCAGTAGAGGTCCCAGGTTCAATCCCGCCCGCTGATGACCAGGGTTTGTCAGCGTTCCAGAAGAGGGCTTGTACAGGATTTCAAGTGGGAAATCTCTGATGCTTGGAACATACTTCCTCAGCTAGGGGAAGTTTGTAAACCTGTCCTGTCCTCTCTAGTGGCACTGAGACCACTTAGAGATTAATAAATCTGCTACAGCCTTTGATAAGGGCCATGTGGCTTTTGGCTCATGTATTTAGCTCCAGAGGTCCCAGGTCCAATCCCACTCACCGATGTTTGGGGTTTGTCGGTGTTACACAATGAAGGCTTAACACCTTCCTATTGGATTGTTTGTTTTAAAGTCAGCCTGTCTGTCTCCAGATTTCTAGACCCATGATTGGATTGGATCATTCAAATTCAGTGACCTCTCCAGGGCAGTACAAACATCTGGGAATCTGTTCCATCCTGCTTTTGTCTGTATTCACTTGACTCTGACCAAAAGCATGGCAGGCTTTCATGCAGTGTGTATCTCAAAAGCAGTACGCCATAGATATGAAGCCAAAGAACAGCCAGTTTTGGAGATAGCGAGGAAGCCAGGGGGAAAAAGGTGTCTATTTCACACTCCTAACAACCTTGGCTAGTATTTCTTTAGCAGGCTGTGATAACTGGTGGGATATTGTCACTCACTTCCCAACAGGTCATTAATGCTTAATTCTTCTTCTTTGCTGCTGATTCCAACCTAAAATATCTGGATCTTATTGTGGGTTGATGTGAGCTAACTAAATTTGCCCGCTGCTAAAAATCCTGGAGTCTACAGAACAAATATGAAATGACCGCAAGATGCTGATATAAACGAGCAAAAGCCCTTGATGGCTTTTCTAGCTCTGAGCCTCACAGTTATTCCCATTGCAGATGCTGCTGCCTTCCTCAGCACAGAAAATGTAAGTGCAAGGAATATGAGACAGGACCAAGGGCTGGGAAATATCAGTCAGTAGGTCTCTCAGTATGCCCAGAGGAACCACACAGAGTACGAGTTTCCCTTAGGGAAGTGCTGGAAGCGAAGTCTGCTGCAGGAATAAATCAGTGGCCATTGCGAGGTGAGTAACAGTCTAACTGCTTTCCCATCACTCAGCTGTGGTAGGAAACATGAGAGCTGTAGATGCATTACATCCACTTACAGAGTTTGAAGAAGATTATAAGGGTTTGTTGCCACATTCTGCATAAGCCACCAAGACTAATAGTGTAGAACGCCTAGAGGGCAATCACCACCCTTTCAAAGTGATGGAGATGCAACATTCCAAAGGGGCTCCTGCAACACACAAAGGGGAAGTGCCCCACAGAGGGGCTTGAGGATTGATTAATTAATTCACTAAATCTCTCTGGGGCAAATGGAGCCATTCTGTAAAATGCTAGTTCAACTTTTAAAAGAAACCCTGTCCAGAGCTCCCATGAATACACTCTAGTGTGCAAGGCAGCACAGACACGAGAGAACATTCATGGACAATGCACCATGCAAAGGGCCATGAAAACAAGTGATAATATGCAGCTGAATAGTGATGGTGGTACTCAAGGGCAACTGCATCTCTGTGGGTGCCTGTGCGGCCACACACTGAGCACTCCAGTCTCTCTCTTGTTGGACAGTATTTGTGAATGGAGCTGTATTTATGTTGTAAACCCAGCATTAAATTAAATGAAGTTACCATTCTCAAAAGACATTGCCCCTGGGGGTTACTTTTTGTTTGTTTGCTTTACCACAATTCAGCGGTTATGCACCAGCAGAAAAAAGGAGGGAGTTGTTTGGTAGAAGAATACACAAGTTCCATGTTGTGATGAAAACAACTCAGCAAAGGAGGAATTTTCACACATCTGAGCTATTACAGCTCATCTTTATTATCCTAAATTGAAGGATCTTGGTGTGAAAGATATTTTAGAAACTAAAACTTCCTCTGCAGAGGTGCACGAAAAATAACAGGGTTATATTATTAATGTAGTTACCATTTGCATTATTGTTTGTTTCTAGCAACACCCTAACGTGCTAAACACTATACAAATAAAAAAGAGGGAACATTAATACAGGTGACCTAGAGGGGAAACAAGACTGCAGATTCTTGTACTGATCTCATGATCCATGAAGCTGCTAAAGATCTGAATCTCAAAACACTAGATGTAATAAGATGCACTTGGTAAGTACTTATACTTACACTACATGATAGAGCCAGGAAAACATCCACTGTTTTTAAAACTGAAGATTGCTGACGATTTTTATTTAGTCTAGCAGCAGTGAATTCCAAGACCTGGGTCTTTGATAACTGATGGCAGCCTCAGTGGATTCAGAGCAGAATGCTGGTACTGACAAAATTAAAAGATTAGAAGATCGTAAGTTATAGAAATGCTCTCTTGCACTCTCTCCGAAGAGCAATTTTGTGTAACTCAGAACTTTCTTAATACACAGAGAAGTAACTTGGTTAGCTAATGAAACTGACATCTGGTGCTCAGAAAGAGCCAAGAATGTTATTGTAGGGGTCACAAGGTGAGATGCATAGTCACCGAATAAAACGAACCAGGAGATCGCATGTACAGAGTATCACATTTCTGAACATATCCTTGACATCCTGTCATATACAAATCACCACTATTATAAATGAGTCATAATAGCACTTCCCGTTTTATGCTGCGCTTTAATGTAGATTATTTCTCCAAGGAAATTCCTACTTCGAAGTCTTGAAGCTGCCCATTTTTAAAACAACGTGTTCAATAACAATGGTAAAAGCTAACAATTTGAACCTCATTACAATGGTCACAAATCACAGTGTAGCCAGGGCAGTGGCCTCACATGAGACGACCAGCAAAAACCCAGCCGCTTCTTCCTCTGTACGTTTGAGGGTAACAGCAGCAGAGGTGATGGGTGGAACCCAAAGGGTTTAGTGGTGCAGTTTACAATGTGAGCATTCAGAAGTTTCAGTGCTTCTCCAGTGGCTTTCCTCTGCATCTGGAATCCTCAGAAGGTGTGCATGAATGATCAGACTCTCCAGTGATGAGCACCATGAAAAAGCCAGACAATAAAGAGAGAAATAATATCCAGCACTTCTGGTTTAGTCAGCTCAGAATAGATTTTTCTTCCTGTGTGTTCTGCTCCTTTTTCCCCTCCCAGCTGAAACCAATGAGTTATAGAGGTACCTGAGAATAAGGGTGAGCAAAACAATGCTGCTAAACTAAGGAAAGAGCCAACCAGAGCCTTTGACTTTCCCTGCAGCTAAACCCGCCCTGGACCTTTCTGGAGATTTTGGTAAGTTCAGCTATGTTTCTCCCCTCGTCTCTCAGAAGCTTCCTCTGCAGAGATTCCCCAGAGGGCACAGCATCCTGGAAAACGTCAAACTTCATGAAGTCTGCAGCTGCTCAGCTATGCTGTGCAAGTTTGAGGCACTAAGGCACTGGAGGCCCCTGATATCTGAAACTCAATGCATGGTAGCAAACCCAGAACTGACACTTGCTGTTGCTGGTTGTAGGGGTTCCAACTCTCCAGTATTGTCCTGGAGTCTCCAGGAATTAAAGATTAATCTTTAATTAAAGATTATGTCATGTAATGAACCTTTCAGGAATACATCCAATCAAAACTGGCAACCTTTGCTGGTTAGGTGGCTGTGGAGCTGTCATAGAAGGGCACTGCTTCTGCCAGAGGGCAGGGGGAAGCCTACCCACCAGTAAGGTTTGGAGTTTGGGCAGCTGGTTTGCCTAAGCATTTCCTCATCTGAATGGGAGGGCGGGAGAAATGCATGGTTCCTCAGCTGCACCTACCACCGGCAAATTCTGCTTGTAAACCTTATATACGTGCTGTAAGACTTGGGGGTTTGGCTGACATTTTGGACGAGGTCTTTATTCAGTCATCACAAAACTCTGTGACAGTGCCTCATCCTTGACTCAGTGAGGCTTCTCAGCTGCTATGTCTGTCTATTACATTGAAAAATGTGTGCAAATATCCAGCATTGCCGAACCCATATGTTCAAAACCACAAGACAGGCCACCAAAAATCAAGATATTTTTAATGTAATAAAGGATGGATTCTTTGTATTTTCCTTGTGGATTCTGAAGCTTCAAGGGGTCACATTTTTCAAGCTTTTCTCCCCAACTATGAGGATTAGAAACTTACTTTTTTAAAATGAAAGCTAAGAGTCTCACATACACAACTCCATGACCTGTGACTTACAGAAGAACTCCAGAAGTCAGGAGAATTAGCATCTGAAGCTTCTCATTACTAGTCTAGGTCATGATGGCTACTTGAAATATGGAAAGGTGCAAAATGTGCATGCACATTATATCATATTAAAAAAATTAGTGTCTGAACAACCTACAAGATATAGATGATTAAATACTACAGAAAATATATAGTCTATAGCCACATTGTTCTGTACATGGCAATTTAAATGAGGATTAACAGAACTTCTTGAGATTCTGGTATTTTATTAGGAATTGCTGTGGGTATTGATAATGGAGTCTTTCACACCTAGGTAATTGGTTAAATCTATCCCAGTTCAACTGGAACCCCTCTTCCTCGAGGGGTGAATGCACCATCCAGGGCAGCTGTGTTCCATAGGCAAAAGGGTGCAAAGTGCAACCCCTACACTGAGGGGGAAGAATCAGGGGCCATCTGTACATCTGCAACTGCTGCTGCTTCCTGCATGCACCTTCAGAAGAGAAATACTGTGTACAGCTTGGAAAACGGTGTATATCAGAGAGAGAGAGAGAGAGAGAGATGTCCATCCAAAGTGCACAGCTGATAGCATTTCAGAGATACTTACTGTGCTGTGTGTCTAGGGGTCACTTCCTTTGAACTGCTCTTTGGAATTTTGGTTGCATTCTTCATTACTACATAAGATAAATATGCTTCAGGGTGACCCGTTGGCATTATAGAAGAAGGATAGTTTTGATTGTGTATACTTGATACATTAGTTAAGTGAAAGTTGTCAGTTGTCAGTTACAACCATTATTGTAGTAGCTAGCATTGTATCTGAAGTTCCAGACTGTTGCTAGGAATGTTTGCCAGAAAGCTATATAAACTGGCTGCATACCTTTCGGTCCCAGTGCTGCAAGGCCTAAGAGACTGTCAAGTTCTCACAACCCAAGCCTGTACCATACACTGTGCATTTCAGCCCAAGGTCACCAGGCATAGGATCAACATTCACTAGCATGACCCTCCTAACTAGAAATGTTTCCAACTTTCACTAGGGTCTTCATTAAAAAAATACAATAAACATGGGTTTAATGTAAAATATGTAAATAAGTTTTCTGTGCATCTGCCATCTTTACAGCAGCCCCGCCCCCAATGGAAATCTGCCATGTCACCTGTGACAATACACTGTCCTAGAAAATAAAAACATAATCCTGAAAACAGGTTTCATAGATTCATAGATTCATAGACTCTAGGACCGGAAGGGACCTCGAGAGGTCATCGAGTCCAGTCCCCTGCCCTCATGGCAGGACCAAATACTGTCTAGACCATCCCTGATAGACATTTATCTAACCTACTCTTAAATATCTCCAGAGATGGAGATTCTACAACCTCCCTAGGCAATTTATTCCAGTGTTTAACTACCCTGACAGTTAGGAACTTTTTCCTAATGTCCAACCTAAATCTCCCTTGCTGCAGTTTAAGCCCATTGCTTCTTGTTCTATCATTAGAGGCTAAGGTGAACAAGTTTTCTCCCTCCTCCTGATGACACCCTTTTAGATACCTGAAAACTGCTATCATGTCCCCTCTCAGTCTTCTCTTTTCCAAACTAAATAAACCCAATTCTTTCAGCCTTCCTTCATAGGTCATGTTCTCAAGACCTTTAATCATTCTTGTTGCTCTTCTCTGGACCCTCTCCAATTTCTCCACATCTTTCTTGAAATGCAGTGCCCAGAACTGGACACAATACTCCAGTTGAGGCCTAACCAGCGCAGAGTAGAGCGGAAGAATGACTTCTCGTGTCTTGTTTACAACACACCTGTTAATGCATCCCAGAATCACGTTTGCTTTTTTTGCAACAGTATCACACTGTTGACTCATATTTAGCTTGTGGTCCACTATGACCCCTAGATCTCTTTCTGCCATACTCCTTCCTAGACAGTCTCTTCCCATTCTGTATGTGTGAAACTGATTGTTCCTTCCTAAGTGGAGCACTTTGCATTTGTCTTTATTGAACTTCATCCGGTTTACCTCAGACCATTTCTCCAATTTGTCCAGATCATTTTGAATTTTGACCCTGTCCTCCAAAGCAGTTGCAATCCCTCCCAGTTTGGTATCGTCTGCAAACTTAATAAGCGTACTTTCTATGCCAACATCTAAGTCGTTGATGAAGATATTGAACAGAGACAGTCCCAAAACAGACCCCGGCGGAGCCCCACTTGTTATACTTTTCCAGCAGGATTGGGAACCATTAATAACTACTCTCTGAGTACGGTTATCCAGCCAGTTATGCACCCACCTTATAGTAGCCCCATCTAAATTGTATTTGCCTAGTTTATCGATAAGGATATCATGCGAGACCGTATCAAATGCCTTACTAAAGTCTAGGTATACCACATCCACCGCTTCTCCCTTATCCACAAGGCTCGTTATCCTATCAAAGAAAGCTATCAGATTGGTTTGACACGATTTGTTCTTTACAAATCCATGCTGGCTATTCCCTATCACCTTACCACCTTCCAAGTGTTTGCAGATGATTTCTTTAATTACTTGCTCCATTATCTTCCCTGGCACAGAAGTTAAACTAACTGGTCTGTAGTTTCCTGGGTTGTTTTTATTTCCCTTTTTATAGATGGGCACTATATTTGCCCTTTTCCAGTCTTCTGGAATCTCTCCCGTCTCCCATGACTTTCCAAAGATAATAGCTAGAGGCTCAGATACCTCCTCTATTAACTCCTTGAGTATTCTAGGATGCATTTCATCAGGCCCTGGTGACTTGCAGGCATCTAACTTTTCTAAGTGATTTTTAACTTGCTCTTTTTTTATTTTATCTTCTAAACCTACCCCCTTCCCATAAGCATTCACTATGTTAGACATTCCTTCAGACTTCTCAGTGAAGACCGAAACAAAGAAGTCATTAAGCATCTCTGCCATTTCCAAGTTTCCTGTTACTGTTTCTCCCTCCTCACTGAGCAGTGGGCCTACCCTGTCCTTGGTCTTCCTCTTGCTTCTAATGTATTGATAAAAAGTCTTCTTGTTTCCCTTTATTCCCATAGCTAGTTTGAGCTCATTTTGTGCCTTTGCCTTTCTAATCTTGCCCCTGCATTCCTGTGTTATTTGCATATATTCATCCTTTGTAATCTGACCTAGTTTCCATTTTTTATATGACTCCTTTTTATTTTGTAGGTCATGCAAGATCTCGTGGTTAAGCCAAGGTGGTCTTTTGCCACATTTTCTATCTTTCCTACCCATCGGAATAGCTTGCTTTTGGGCCCTTAATAGTGTCCCTTTGAAAAACTGCCAACTCTCCTCAGTTGTTTTTCCCCTCAGTCTTGATTCCCATGGGACCTTACCTATCAGCTCTCTGAGCTTACCAAAATCCGCCTTCCTGAAATCCATTGTCTCTATTTTGCTGTACTCCCTTCTACCCTTCCTTAGAATTGTAAACTCTATGATTTCATGATCACTTTCACCCAAGCTTCCTTCTACTTTCAAATTCTCAACGAGTTCCTCCCTATTTGTTAAAATCAAGTCTAGAACAGCTTCCCCCCAGTAGCTTTTTCAACCTTCTGAAATAAAAAGTTGTCTGCAATGCAGTCCAGGAACTTATTGGATAGTCTGTGCCCCGCGGTGTTATTTTCCCAACATATATCTGGATAGTTGAAGTCCCCCATCACCACCAAATCTTGGGCTTTGGATGATTTTGTTAGTTGTTTAAAAAAAGCCTCATCCACCTCTTCCACCTGGTTAGGTGGCCTGTAGTAGACTCCTAGCACGACATCACCCTTGTTTTTTACCCCTTTTATCCTAACCCAGAGACTCTCAACACTTCCGTCTCCTATGTCCATCTCCACCTCAGTCCAAGTGTGTACATTTTTAATATATAAGGCAACACCTCCTCCCTTTTTCCCCTGTCTATCCTTCCTGAGCAAACTATACCCATCCACACCAACATTCCAATCATGTGTATTATCCCACCAAGTTTCAGTGATGCCAACAATGTCATAGTTGTATTTATTTATTAGCACTTCCAGTTCTTCCTGCTTATTACCCATACTTCTCGCATTTGTATATAGGCATCTAAGATACTGGTTTGATCTTGCCTCCCAGTTTTGCCCTGACCCTCCTCTCTCTCTGCCATTATAGCCCACGCTCCCTCTTGTTTCCGACCCATCTCCCAGGTCTTCATGTTCCCCACTTACCTGTGGGCTTTGCTCACCTGTCCCCGTCGAACCTAGTTTAAAGCCCTCCTCACTAGGTTAGCCAGTCTGTGTGCAAATAGGGTCTTTCCCCTCCTCGAAAGGTGAACGCCATCTCTGCCTAGCAGTACTTCCTCGAATACCATCCCATGGTCGAGGAAGCCAAAGCCCTCCTGGCGACACCATCTTCGCAGCCAGGCATTCACCTCCATGATGCATCTGTCTCTGCCCGGGCCCCTACCTTTGACAGGAAGAATCGAAGAGAATACCACCTGCGCTCCAAACTCCTTCACCCGTACTCCCAGAGCCCTGTAGTCACGCTTGATCTGCTCAGCGTCACACCTCGCAGTATCATTCATGCCCACATGGATGAGTAGCATGGGGTAGTAGTCAGAAGGCCGGATAATCCTCGACAATGCCTCTGTAACATTTCGGATACGGGCCCCCAGCAGGCAGCATACCTCCCGAGATGAAATGTCAGGGCGACAGATGGGCGCCTCCGTCCCCCTCAGCAGAGAGTCTCCGACCACCACTACCCTACGTTTCCTATTTTCAGTGGTGGCAGCAGACCTCCCAGCCTTAGGGGTACGAGGCTTCTCCTCCTTTACTGTAGGGGGTGATTCCTTCTCTCCTGTATCAAGAAGAGCATAACGGTTACCTATTACCACGGCGGGAGGGTTCGCAGCAGGGGTGGAGCACTGCCCGCTGCCAGAAGTAACCAGCTGCCAGTGTCCACCCTGAGCCATCTCCTCCTCCACCAGTGGTGTGTCAGCAGTCCTGTGAACTGGGACAGCTACCTCAGCTGTCTCCACATGGACACTGTCCAGGAATTGCTCGTGGATATGGATGCTCCTCAACCTAGCCACCTCCTCCTGTAGCTCTCCCACCTGCTGCCTGAGAGATTCCACCAGTAGGCACCTTTCACATTGGATGCCCACCCCTCAGCCTGGATATCAGTAAGTAGAAATTGCAAGTTACAGTCTTTGCAAAACCACACCAGAATCTGGGTAGAAGCATCCATGGTTGCAGGAAATGAAAGCATCCAGGTGGCAGGAAATGAAAGCATCCAGGTTGCAGGAAATTAAAGCAGAATACGGACACTAACTCTAGAGCAGTGTTCGCATCACAGGACTTGGACTGGGCCACTGAGAAACCCTCCCCTTTAATACTGAGCCATGTGCAGATTACTATGGGGCTTTGATATATCCTACAATCAAACTTCACCTTCTAAAAGACAATTTGCAACCTCTAGCCAAAGTAGCTCGACAGTGCCAGTAGGTCTGCTCCTCCCAACCCTGTGGCATATGCTGCTCTTAAATCTCAGCTCCCACCTAGCTCCTCTTGCCACTTCAGTCATTACTGCACTTCTCAAAAAAAGGAAAAAGTGACACAGCGGCAGTGCCCTCCCTGCTGCTTCTTAAGGGAACACACACACACACACACACACACGAAATGGGTGCTCCCTACACTTTTGCTTTCCTTTATGAGCAATAAATGTTGATAAACAAACAATCCTGCTCACTTATTTTTGCATAGTCCATATTATGCTTTCATTTCTAAATTCAGCACCCAGCTACCATGACAACTGGTGCTATGGAAACCAGTACAAAAAAAAGATTGTATTGGCCCCCATGGGCTGACACAACAATTGCATCTCTTACGTTGATTTCCCCGCAGAGTCTGCACACACAGACTCAGTCCCACCCTCATCCCCAAGTGGTACTATCCACCAGGTGAGGGACAATCCATTACCAGAGCCCCCCACCTGCTGACCAGACTTGTTTTGCTGTGTGTGGATCCTACATGTTACCAGAGGTAGGACTTGATCCAAGATCCTTGTATAGTGGAGGTAGCAGCTGTACTAAAAGAGCCCAAGGGGGCTGCCACTACATACTCTGCTTCACATATCTTTCCAGTCTTTCTACCCCTCCACCCACCTAGCCCAATCGCTCTGGAGGGAAGTAGCATGAACATCTGTAGAAAGGACTTCTGAGCTGAATATGATGTAAAAATGTACTTTGAGCTCTTAAGTGTGTATAATTAGGGGAAACTTACAGTGTGCTGCGAAGCAAGAACAGCAAGTTCCAGTAAGCAGAGGGAAAGCAAGTGTGGTTCAATATCTTTGGAATAAAAAACATCAAAATATAATACCAATGACTGCTTCTTCACAGACAGATGCTGGAGTGACTCAAGAGTGAATCTGGTGAGGTTTTCTCCTCTGTAAGAGCCTCAGTTTTAAGTTCTATAACTTCTACATAACCACGATTTGAACAAAAGTATTTTCACAGATAAATGGGATAGTTCCTTGTTAGAAATCAGTCTCACAAGGAGACCTATAGTCTGGTCAGAGCAAACACATTTTCAGTCCACTAGAGTATTCTTCCTGCCTCGGGACTCTTCTGACAGGAACAGAACCAGCGGGCCAGGGACTGAACAGCAAGCCAGAAAAACACAGGGTATTTCTGATGATGGCCTAATAACACTCACCCCACAAGTCTCACATATTCATAGGAGTCATCTTATTTTCTAATTTCAGTTTCTCCTTTTGTGGGCCAGTACTTTGCAGCCACTGCCACTGTTCAAGAAGAAAGGCTAATGCTTTATCAAAAAGCCTTTCTACCATCTGCCAAAGAGGTGACTGGAAAAGTGCCGTTGTTTGACATGGAAGAGGGAAACAGAGAACGCCCTTCTATGGGACTGAATAATGAGAGCACAGAATCTACAGGAGACAAGATAAGAGAGCAGCTATTACAGTGATGAATGTAATATAAAAGTCCACTCCCACACTGTCTGCCTTGGGCCCCACCTGAGAGTACCTGACACTCCATGGATCAAATTCTGCTCTCCATTACAAAGGCAGTTTCTTCCTGAACCCCATTAGTTAATAATTGGCTCATGGCTGAAGCATGAGCTTTTATATCTTTCTCTGATCTTATATAACATAACTGTACATGTTGCATGTCTAACATTTTTTAAAATCCTGCCAAGCAGACTCAATGATATCTTGTGACAGTGAGTCCCACAGGATGATTAGGGGTAAAAAAGTGTTTCCTTTTATTAGTTTTACCTGTATCCTTTTGTTTACATTCCTTTGTTCTTGTATGATGAACAGGCCACCAGGGGGGGCAGGTGCAAATGGGGCAATTTGCCCCTGGCCCCACAGAGGCCCCTACAGGAATATAATCTATAGTTTTGCAACTTTTTTTATGGAAGGGGCTCCTGAAATTGCTTTGCCCCAGGCCCCCTGCATCATCTGGGCGGCCCTGATGATGAGAAAGGGTAAATAAGCGCACCCAACTGACTTTCTCTAGACCATTCCTTATTTGCCTACACTTATCATGTCCCCACTTTTCCATGTATCCCCCCAACTAAATAATTTCCATTTCTTCCCATAGGAAATTCTTGTCAGGTCTCTGAAAATTTTGTCACCCATCTCTGGACCCACTTCGATTTGTGCTATATCATTTTTGAGATACAGAGACAAGAGTTGAGCACAATAACCCTGGTGAGCTCACAAACCCCCGAGTTATAGAACGGCACTGTAATGTTTTCAGTATTATTGTCTACCCATTTTATATGCCCTAGCTCTTTTTGCTACCCTTTCTCATTAATGCTCTAAGCACACACAAAACTACTTGAATTCTACACATCTTTATTTACTGTGTTCTCCCTCTGATTATTTTATTGTATCTAGAGAAACTTAAACTGATCTATGAACCATCTATACTCTCATATTAGGACAGTATTCTTGCCATTGCCAGCTCATTGTGATCACAAAAGATCAAATTAGGGTAACAACAATGATACTGCAATAGATTTGTTCCAGTTCTGTTGTGGTACCATATATTCAGTAACGGAAAAATGGTGACCACTGAATCTTATCGCTGTGGTATCACTATGTTCAGATTTTGACCAAGAGTGTGTGGCAATGTTTCCAATGCCATAGCAGGCACCCAACGTTCAAAACAACTACCAGTTTGCTAAGAAGTGAAAATGTTACTGTCTTAGGAGCAAGGGTTTTTCTACATGTATTTGTACTGTTTTCAAGCTTCTTGGAATTTTAATTTCTGTCATTGGCATAGTGAATTTCTTAGTCTTTGACTGGCAAAAGCAGTAACCTTGATTGTGCATTTCCTTTACTTTTAAGGCTTGTGCTAGCAGGAACAACATTTAGGAAACCTTGTCTCCAGTGTCTGACAAAAAAAACTACACTTATGTTTATGTTACTTCAGAGCCATGTTCTTTACAAAATTCACACCTGAACTGCATAACATTCCTTTGCTAATAACATGAACTCATTTGAGTTTCTCTCCAACTGGAATTCTTTGAGAGAAATAACAGAGAAAAGCCTTTCCTGTAGCTATGTCCCCAAGAGCAAACTCCTATCCTCAGGAGCACAGTGCTGCAAACCTCCTAGCCTTGTCTACTTGGTCACTTTGTGCCATTTTCCCTGGAGTTCTGGGAGCAAATACTGAACAGCAGCCAGCCATAGAAATTCAGGCATTAGAAATCCAGCCAGTTATGACAACTTTCTGATTCACATCAAAAGTCTATAGTACCTAGGCTCAGATAAGGTGGAAAGAGTCTGCATGGGGCTTATAATGTCATCTCTGACATTTTCTTTACTCAGTGCAACCTGCTAATGTGAGAGGTGTTTAGTACATAAAGTATTATCCTTAACTGCAGTGTCAGGGAGTGGAGTTAGGTACAGTATCGGCACTGGGTGCACTGTACTAATGTATTCATTTGCTTAGGACAGAGACCCGAAAATTCCAGAAAAAGCATTGTCCCCAAAGCCAATTACTGTGGGGTGTGAATAAACCATAACAGGATCATTCAGATAGATGGTTATGGGTTTTGTTTTCCATTGTAGTCTAATCATTCTTCAGCTCATAATGGAGCCTTTGTGGATTGGGTCACCCTTCCCTCTTCCCTCCCCTCTCCCCACTTCTTTCCTCTCCTTGCCAGCTAAACATGCCTTTTCTGCCTGAGCACCAGCAGTGAAGTGACTGTAGCTAAAATACCCAGGCAGCCACAGACTCATCAAGCAACTCACATATTATGCACATATAACAAGGAATCTGTTCCTTTGGTAAAAAAGTGATGGGAACTACTGACCTGATCCCCCAAAGTTCACCGAGCAGCCACCACTTCGACCACAGTAACTTTTACAAACGCAGTAGTCCCTTCACTCTGACAAACGTGCTTCCAGCTCAATAATGGTTCTTCTAGGAAACACCTGACAAGATGGTTATACCATGGGCAACACAAGAAAAGCTATTTAAAAAAACCTTTTTAAAACTGTGATGCTGCAGAATTCCCATAGATGTGTTTGCAGTATCACATGATCTGGAATTATCAGCTCAGTTCCCGCATGTGTGCTTTGTTCAGCCACCAGTCTACCTAATTCCAATGCACGCACTGCTGGAGCATGTGGGTGCAGATCCTCATCATTGCTTTGGCTTTGTATGAGACATTTTTGGGAGCTAGTCCTTTGTTACCACTACCTTTCTGAATATCTTCTATTGTAACTATTGACAAATGAGCAAGACTGCCTTGAAACAAGAACTGCAAATATTACCAGGATTATCTAGCATGTCAAAGTTGCTATCCAGTCACTTAACAATCACTCAAAGAAATGATATAAAATATCACTTTTTTACATAGATGAATAATAGAGTGTTTGTCAGTCAATTCTGGGCTGACTGAGCCCCTTTAACGGTCTGAAACCAGAGTCCCTTTTTTTCTAAACCTCCCGAGAAAATGTTGACAAAACAGGCAATTTTCTGTAATTTCCCTGCAAGCTTCTGTCAGCACAAGAGGCAGTCAGAGCCCACTCATTTCAGATAACACCACTGGGTAACCTTTGACATTTACCTCCTCGTTGACTTCAGAGGCTCCTGGAAGTGTAACAGTTGTGTCTTTCAGGTTGCAGGATGCAGGCCCACAATTTGGGTCTTAGTTCACTGAAGGCAGCCTTTGTTTCCCAGCTGACTAAGAAGCTCTTCTAAAAGGGATAAGAAATGTAGTTAATAGCTCAAGAGTGGCCTAATCATCAGCTGCCATTACCCCTCCAATATTAGGAGGGATGACAGACTTATCAATAACAGAGCCCCAGGTGAGGTACATGAGCCGATAATGTGAATTTCGGCTTGATCTCTGCTCCGCTGAGCACAGCACTCATTTAAAAGAAGCACCAGTGTCTATTTTTTACCTCATATTGTGCCAAAAATCAGTCAGCTGCAGAGCTTTTGTTGTGTTTTTCTATCTTAAACCATGATGATTTGACCAATTTCATTTATAAGCAGAGATGAAAACCTGAGAACTCTCCTATTAAACAGCTTAAGCCAGAGAGATGCCCCCTGTGCATTTATTTCAATATGTGATAAGAAAGATGGAGAGCATGCCTGTGTCAATACACATATATGCAGAGTTACACATATATATACACACACATGCACACCACCGACACATACTGCACTCAGTGCAAGTATTGTTCTCTATAACTGAATAAAAGTTTAAAACCTAAACATTATATAGATTATCTCTGAGGAATGTTTGAACAAAAGGTGTCAACATTTGTTTAATAAAAACCCATTTGTTCATTAAAAATAAAATGAACTCATTCAACACTAAACACTTAACATTCATTGTATACATGGTATGGGATTTGTTTTATCTCTCTCCAGGTATTTATAAGGCCTCATCACCATAGTTTCTGAAGTTGTTGCAGAGAGCCTTTTGCCTAACTTGTTTGAACAATCTACATGTCTGATATATATAATTAATTATAAAAAAAAAAAATTCCCCTCTCACCCCTATGGGTGGTATGTGTCTTCCTCAACCTCGGGTCCTCTACCAGAGGCCTGGGAGTTTGAGGGTTCTGCACAAACTTAGGCTGTCTACACTGCCACTCGTCGACAAGAGCTCTGATGTTGTTCCTGGGATCTGTTGAGCCAACTCACCCAGCTAGGAGTCACAGCCCTGAGTGCTCCTACCACCACTGGACCACCTTGGCCTTCACTTTCCCACATCCTCTCTAGTTCTCTCTCAGGCCCTGGTACTTCTCCAGCCTCAATTCCTTCTTCCGATAGTTGCTGTCACTTGGCACTGCTATATCTATCACCACCGCTGTCTCTGCTCCTTGTCTATTACCACGATGTCTGGTTGATCGGCCAGTACCTGCCTGTCCGTCTGGATCTGGAAGTCCCACAGAATCTTAGAGCCCTGCTATTCTCCAACATTCTGTGGAATTCCCACTGGTCTTGGAGGGTCTAGCCATACGCTGTGCAGATGTTCCTGTACACAAGATTGTGCCGTTGTGCCGTTCAGTGTATGCTGTTCCTGCCTGCATCTTACATCCTGGCCCTATGTGGGGGACTTCTCTGAGCCCTCTCTGCACAGTCTGCACCTTGGGTCCTCCTCTAGTGTGGTAGACCCTGCTCAATGGATCGGGTCTCAGTGCCTGTTCCTGTGCTGCTATGATCAGTGCCTCAGTGCTGTTTTTTAGTCCAGCCCTTTCCAGCCACTGGTAGGATTCCCAATGTCAGCCACCTCAGCTATCGTGTCGAGGTGCATCCATGGAGGTCTTGTCTTGCCATGGCACTTCTTCTGCTGGTCTTCCTCCCATGTCTGCTGCTGCTCAGGCATCTCTCAGCAGCTCATCTTGGGGAGCCATCTTACTGATGTACTCTGGGTTTCATCCAGGACAGTGGCTTTGACGCTCACCAAGCCCCCCGCCTTCTTCCGGCTGGTATACAGTCTCTGGGTTTGGACTTGGGGTGGAAACCTCCATGCATGGTGAGGAGCTTCCGGATTTCACATCGGCAGCCTCCATGTCCTCCTTTGGCCAGCTCACCTATACGCGCAGGGTATCTGATGACTGGCAGGGCGTATCCGTTGATGGCATGGATCTGTGTCTTCTCACTGAGCTGGCTCTTCAGGACCTGTCTTATCCTTTGGTGATACTTGGATGGCTGTCTTCCTTGCCTCCTCATCATGGTTTCCATGTGACTGTGGGACGCCAAGTACTTAGCGGTGCGTGTATGTCTGCTATGTGGCCTGCTGGTAGTTCCACCCCATCAGTCTTGACTACCTTCCCTCCTCACTACCACCGGCCACACTTCTCCAGTCCGAATGACATCCCGATATCCTCACTGTAGATCCGCGTCAGGTGGATTAGCGAGTCGAGTCTCGTTCACTTAGCATACAGCGTGATGTCATCCATGTAGAGGAGGTGCTGATGGGTTCACTCCATCTCTGAACCTGTACCCGTATCCAGTCCTGTGATATCTGGCTGAGGGGGTTTAAGCCTATGCAGAACAGCAGCGGGGACAGTGCATCACCTTGGTATATGCCACACTTGAGATGGCCACTTGTGCAAGCTGCCTTGAGTGACTTCTAGTGTTGTCTTCCATAGTCCCATTGAGTTCTTGAGGAAGGTCCTTAGCGTCCTGTTGACTTTGTATAGCGCCAGACATCACAACCACGTGTGCGGCATTGAGTCGTAGGTTTTCCTGTAGTCAATCCAGTGTGCTCAGATTGGTCTGTCAGACCTTGAGTCTTGGGCGACTGCTCTATCTATGAGCAACCGGTGTTTGAGCCTCTGGTATTGTTCCCAATGCCTTCTGAGCTGTCTCATGTACTGGGCCCATGTGGTCCTGTAGCTTGGCAGCTATGATGCCTGATAGGACTTTCCATGTTGTGGGGAGGCAGGTTATTGGTCGGTAGTCGGATGGTTCGTCCCTTGCAGGGGTTTTCATGATCAGCACTGTCCTTCCTTGGTGTTACCATTGGGTGGGAGCCTGCTGCTAGCAGCTGGTTCATCTTGTGCTGCTAGGCTTCAGCACTGCTGTTAGTTTCTTTAGCCAGTAGGTGTGGATCATGTCTGGTCCAGGTGCTGTCCAGCTCTTCATGTTCTTGACCCGCTGCTGGATGTCTTCTACTGTGATGGTGACTGGTTTCTGTTCTGGGAGATTGCTGTGCTCAGGTCCTGCAGCCACTTGCACTGGTGTTATGACTTCTCTTTCTCCATATGTTTTTCCAGCACTGTTCAGTTTCTGCTGCATTGTGTTGTTGCACTGCAGTTGGGAGTAACACCTGGATGGTCTTTGGAGAACAGGGCATTACTTTTTTGGCCCTGCTTCTCTAGTGTATTCCTTAGCTGGAGCTAGTGCTGTGACCTTTGTTTAGCAGTCTCTAGGGCTTCAGATGGAGTCAGGTCCTTGTATTTTTTCAGTAGCCGAGTCTTATCCTAATCTCTACACCCTTCTGTAGTTCCACCAGCTGACTAACTTCTCTCCGAGTTGCCATGATGATCTATCCTCCAACCTCATCTTCCAGGGTGGGTACAACTGTTGTTCTTCTGATCGTGTAGCCAAGCATCTCCAGGATTACAGAGGCTGTAGCGTATACCAGTTCATTGGTTTGAGTTAGGTGGTAGTAGGAATTGTCATGAGGGCTCTATTGGCATCTTCTAACATACTACTGATGGTACTTCTCCACTGAGCCTTGGTAATGGGTCTCGAGGATTGACTGTACTAGTTTCCCATGATCTTATGCCTCACATCAGCTGCTGTGCTCTGCAATGGAGGGGTAGCAGTGAAGTTTCAGCTTCAGGTGTGGGCTGCACATCCACTGTCTCATGCTTCTGAGTCTGGGATATAATGTGGAGTTGGTCTATCTCAAGCTGTGAGAGCAGCTCCCTCTTTACTGTTGAAGCGTTGGTAACTAGCTGTTTCTCAGTAAGTGTGGATGTAAGTCTTTTGTCCATCCCCTCCATTAGATCTACTGTTTCATATATCCCCTCTCATTAGATCTACTGTTGTAGTACATCCTCAATTCCAGGTCTCTTGTCTCATCCATGAATGGTTTGTTCCAGTAGCCCACTTATCGTCAGATTGTCCTGGTTCCTCAACATCTGGCCGGACCTTGTTAATCCGGGCAACGTCCAAGCCGGCATGACTCCCTAGTTCGTGTCACTCTCATATTTGAGGTAGGCAGGTGAAGAGTTAGGGGTCTTTTGCCCAAGGACCCTACGGAAGCTGGGATCCAACCAGGATTTGAACCCCAGTCTCTCGTATCAAAGGGCGGTCTCCCATATCAAAGGCCGGCACAATATATATATATATATGCCAGGGAAGTTCAAAACTAGTGGCCTGACTGACAGTGAGCCCAAGCCCACTCCCGCCGACCACGGGGAGAGCAGGGTTGGGCACAGTGTATCCTGTGACTTGCCCTTTCATGTACATTATTGCCTGTTTGGTATGTAAACATAGGAATTGCCCAAGTGGATCAGCCCTGCAGTTCATCTTGTCTAACTAGGAGAGTCATATCCTGTCTCTCACAGTGGCCAGCACCAACTGCTTCAAAGGAAGGTATAATAACCCAGCAGTAGGAAATGTGGGATAATCTGCCCTCTACTTTAAGTCACATGACCACTAATAGTTAGAGATTGGCTTAAAACTTAAAGCATGAGGCTTAATATCCTTTCCACAAAGTTGATCAGCATCAGTTATGACAACTCTGAATAGCCTTGATACGCATATAAATGTCCAATCCCTTTCTGAATCAGATTGAATTCTTGGCCTGAATGACTTCCTGTGACAGTGAGTTACAGTTTAATTAGGCATTGTGTGAAAAAGTATATCCTTTCATCAGTTTTGAGTTTCCCACATTTTAACTATATTGCATGTACCCTTGTCTTAATGTTATTACTATGGATATAATTTTGTCATGGTAAAATTAAGCAAACTTAATGGAACAGTCATGGGGGAAAAGGACAAAACCAAGGCATGGCCACTGCAGGGCTGAAGCTGAAGCTGGAGCCCCACCACTCATGTCTCACAGCCAAGCCCTGCCACCCAGAGCTGAAGCTGAAGCCAAAAAGTCATGGAGATCTGTTAAAGTCAAGGAATCTGTGACCAAATCATACCCATAGTTATGAGAGAGGGAGAACAGAAGTTCCCAATTTGCCCTTGCTAAACTATTCATTTTTATATATTTTTGTTATGTCCCTTTGTTTTCATCTGATTCTTGAAAAATGCAAATCACATGAATGAGTGATTAGTAAATCTTAAACATGGCTCCAACTTGGGTTCCTTCATCTGGCAAGCCTGGGCATCCTATACACTGAGAATGTTCCCTAGCATCATGCATCTAAGCTACAGAGGGAAGTGCAGCCGGGCAGAACTACAGGGAAAAATCAGCCATCCTCAGTATGGCCCTGATCCAAAGCCCTTGAAAGCCAAAGGGAGTCTTTCCATTGATTTGAATGGGCTTAGGGTCAGTGCCCTTTGCACAGTGAAAATCACACTCTTTCTGGTACTGCAGTTAACTACCTCATCCCTTCTCACATGGGGCCTATACCTTTGAGAGTTTGGTTGAGTCCACTTTGAGGCCCTTTACAAAGGGATTTACAAAGACACAAATGGCAGTTAGGGAATAAACTGTCCCTCTCATCAGAGCCTTTATAAACCCAAAGCACTTCTTCCACTGAATCCCTAGCTAGCAGCTGCACCCCCAGCTCAGTGTTCAGAACAGATCACAACTAAAAAGGGTGTCTTGATTGTCAAACTATGTTCCATTTGTTTTGTTTTTTAAAAATTCTTAAAATTATATTTCTTTTTAATCCTTATTTTGAAATAAGGGAACCTTTAATACAGCCAAAGTATATGTTTTTTTAATCATATCCAATCTTTCAAGAATGCCTTGTTTTCATCAGGTATTTGATTAGAGTTTTGTTACTAATGCTAGACTTATAGTAGCTAAATCCAATATAATACTTTCCTGAAATATTACTCAGAACTGCTTAGGCTAATATTTCCAAAGCCAGAATTTTTTAAGCAGCTAAGGGCACAATCTCAAATGGATTAGAGCCACATACCACAAAGTCTGACATTAATACTTTTCTTTACTCCAGAAAGCTCCATGTTTTTAAACTATAGTGGCAATTCTTGCATTGACTTCTGCTCTGGCAGCTTTTTGTTAAGCATTAGACATGGCAGCATGAAGAAGGAAAGAATTTAGAGCGCTAAAACCCAGAGATGATGTAGAAGGTCCCAGCAAAAAACAGACTAGGATCTAAACACAAAGAAATCTCAGCCCAGGAAAGAATAATCCCATTGAGTGACCAGCGGCAGCTTGCAGAAGTGAAGATACCACACCAACCGCATATAAAGGGGCTCTGTGCAGTTTCCTGGTGGAGAGGATTCAGCAAGGTGAGGCTATAAAGATCCCCCCAGAAGGGAAAAGTGTGCTCACTGCATAGGGATTGTTTCATTATGAGGAGAGGAAACTCCAGAGACCTCTACTGTTCTGTTTCAACAAAAACATGAACTATGCAAAACTCTAAGGGCTTGATTTGAAGGAAAAACTAAGCACCCACAACTCCAGCTCAGGTCAATGGAAACTGCAGATTTCAGCAGCTCTGAAAATCATTCTGATTGTGTATATATATAGACAGAGGACATGAAAAAATGGTTAGTATAGCAACACACATTTTTTCATGTTGTCTGTGTATATATATCTTCCTACTGTATTTTCCACTGAATGCATCTGATGAAGTGGGTTTTAGCCCACGAAAGCTTATGTTCAAATAAATTTGTTAGTCTCTAAGATGTCACAAGTACTCCTTATTCTTTTTGCTGAAACAGACTTACAGAGCTATCACTCTGAAATCTGATTGTAAAGTTATCTGCTGATTTGAAATAGTAGCTGGGCACAGGGTCCTATCTGATCTGGGGCCTGTCAGGTGCCTAAAGCCAGTTGCATCAGTATTTTCCTCTCCTCCTCCCTTTCCCCAGCTAATAGACATCTTAATGTCGATATTCTGCTGTCTTGAAATTAGTTCTGGTCTCCAATTTCCAAGGCCGCTTTGGGGTTGGGACCATCCTAGCAATACCTGTATCTGCTCAGTCTAAGAAGAGAAAGAATATATATACCCGAATTCACCTAAGGAGGCATACAATAATTTTAATTGCCCTGATGAATGAAGAGTCTGTTACCCATGCTACCAGGAGTCAGAGAGCAGAGATGGGGAGCTCAGAAAGGTTCTGCTCTCTAAAACCCCAGTGGGAATTCCTTTTTGGGTAGATTAGATCATTTTTAATTGCCCCTAAATGTGCTTTGTTACTAAGATGTCCTTCTCTGGATTAGTTCTTTGGCACTGGGCTAGATCTACCACAAATAACTAGGCTTCAGCTGTCAACAGTCCATTATGAGGTGGCATGAAGTTTCTTGGGGCTACAGTATCAATGTTAGAGAAATAGCAGCTAACTATTCCAATACCTGAGTCCTCGGCCCACTGGAGCTAGTGCAGTCTCTCTCTTAGCTTGCAGGAGGCAAGTATCTTCCCGGATCCCAGTCCTCACTCCTGAAACATTGCAGTTGGATGGATTTTCTAGTCCCTTAGCACACTCATTGGGAATGATGAAAGGTCTGGTGATTCGTTCACACCCTGCACATGCCTAGTGCTGATAATAGCAATGGAAAGGCACTCGATGGAAAGGTTCTGAGGAGGAGCAAGATGGTGACAGAGATGGTCACACAGCTTGGCCTGATGCTGTCACTGGGACTCATTCCTCACAGCAGCCCATGTGTCTGACGGGACACTGACCATCCTGGCATCTGCCAGTTTGCGTCCCAGCCTCAATGTGTACTTTAAACATGGGGTTCTCTTTTGTCTGTTAAGCCCATTCTGTTTTCTAGGAGTGAGCCAGATTTAGTGTCCCCATCATGCTGCCACACTGCCATTTTTTATTTTAACTACTTTTAACCCAGAGATGACAATCCAGCATATCTCCAAATTAGCCTTTTTATAGAAATCAATAAAGAAGAAAACACATGACACTAAACTATTTGGTGGCAGCTTTGTTATAAACTCATTACTGGGAAAACAGCAATTGCAGAGACCTTTAACCACTGTCATTGATTCCAGCGCAGAGAAGGTGATCTACAGAGCTAATCAGTGATGTTACTGTGGGCAGCAGGGTCCCTGCGCTGCCATGCTTAGGGTTCAGTTAGCATTTCCATATAAAACCCTTTTTATAATTTGGACACAAATATCTTCACCAAAGTAAAAATTACCAAAAATGTAATATTGACCTGAAAAGTCAATATTAAATATTTTAACACACTTTAAATCCATAAATATAAAGCCAGCACATAGCTGGCTGATTGGAACATTCTCTGCTAATTTTTGGTTTGCTTCTTGTCACACAGTTGTAAGAGCAGTCAACTTTGTCCTCAAGTGGAATTTGACCATTTCTTCTGCAACACTTTTTGGTTACTAGGTTAGGAAACAATCCACAAACTCATACTCCTGGGTGTCTTGCTTATTCCATTGACTCCAATGAGAATGTGCACAGGAGTAAACACTGGGTCCCCTGCCGTACACAGACCGACTGTTAAATCCACAGAGAGTCAAGCTGAAGTCTATGGCGTTTTGCAGGGTGCAGGGATCTGTTTGCGTCGATCAGGTGGCAGGGTCGCACTCTGTGCTTGGTAGAAAGCGTTGGCAGGATTGAGCCCTTAATTACCTCACTGTCCCTCCCACATTAAAAGCTCCAACCTCTATTTGAATCCCGGTAACTTTCAGAGCTGTATGTCCAAGGAAAGGTTAACATTTTTTCTAGGAGTGTAATTTTATGTCCCATTTGTATTCCTCTGAGTTCCTGATTTTATCAGGTTTGCTGAAAGAAAGGTTGGTTCTCTGTGGGTGTACATCAATGCAATGCTCTTGTCTCATGCTTTGTGTCAGTAATATAGTCAGGAAAACACTTTAAATGAGATTTGTTTAGCATAAAAGATTATATTGATATTTTGCTGGTATCTGGTGTCTCCAAGCTTTAAAGAGCCAGCATCTAATAACAAATTATACTAGCCAGGGTCTGGTATCAGTTTATCTGTAGATACATATTTACTTGTAGGTCTTTGGCAGCAGATTATGTCTCATCATTACTAGCATACTGTAAAGGACATCACATCATCTTTAATCATTCCTTTTAGCTGCCTCCCCCTTTCCCCTAGATAAGCACCTTCATATAAGAGTAAGCAGGACTAAAAATAACCAAAAAAACTGCAGACACAAAATGAACCTTTGTGTGCAGATCAAATGTTAGAAGATGCCTCGCTCTGTAGAATGTCACAAAGATTTCTCTTTTCACAAGACTGTTTTACCAACAACCATACTTTGCAATACTTATTTCAGAGTTTTCCCTGCTTTACTGATGGTGCTTCAAGAGTGGGACCCTGTCCTGTGTCACTATGGGCTGCCAAGGCTTCCAGGCCATCTCAGCTTATTTCTCTGTATGTGCAGAATGTCTCATAGATTTACTGGGTGGCCCATCACGTAGCCTGCAAGGGCCATTGACCTGAGGGAATTTGCAGCCTCTCTGAAAGTAGCTACTGTGGAACCATGTTTGTCAAAGACACAGCAGTGACAGCAGAGATGCACTGTTTACACTGGGTGGCAGCATTAAAGCAGAGCTAAGAAAACATTTTTCTATAGATTTTTCACATCCAGATACTGAGCTCTTCACAGGGTTTTTTAAGAATACTCAAACTTGCACGAGGGAGAAATTACTCAATTTATTTCAGTGAGAAATAACAATTACACCTGGAAACTAGCTGCAAGTTTCTCCCAAGTTAAAATTAACCATTGTCACAAAAGAGAAGTTTTATAATGAAATAACTGTGCTTCACAGTAGTGAAAAATGCCACTTGTTTTCATGGAAAACTGCAAACTGAGGCAAATGTCATAACAAGTATTTTGGTAACTTATAAGATTTCCTATGGTACCATAGCATCTAAGTGATTCCATTACATTAATGTATTTACCCTCACAATACTGTAGAGAGGTAGGGAAGTATAACTATGCCTGTTTATGAAAACTGAGGCAGAGAGATTAAATTGACTTGCCCAAGATCACACAGGAAATCTGTGGCAAAGCTTCAACCTCGTAAGTCCCAGTTCAGCAACATAACAAAAGTACCACCCTTTCTTTCGTTTGTGGTTCTTGGAAGAGATACTGAAAGATGATTTGTCAGTGGCTTCAACAGTCTTACAGATGTTTTATCACACAGCTCTAATCACTTCCGTGAAGTCTTGTATTCATTTGAAAATGTATTATGCTGCATCAGCTGATATCAGAAGTCTATTGTATTACAATTTAAGATGCACCTATATACATATACATGATAGCCTCAAGCACAGAATTAAAGTTGTTCTATAGAATAAATTCTATAGAAACCAAACAGATCCAGAACAGAAGCATCAGCCTAGTGGATTTAACCCATAGTCACTTGTGTGTTTAGAATATTATGTGCAGTAGCTCAGATGTTAAACATAATGAGCCTTGTCAGCTTATCAAGGTGCACAGCTCCACTCAGGGGAAACATGATAAGCATAGGAGTGACATGGCTAGTCCACACACCTGCAGAAGGTCAGCTGTTATTTTATTTCAACAATGGCAAGGCTCAGATGTTGACAACTTGTTCCAGCACCTGTTTCTGGACAAAACAAGTACCAATGCAGCTCATTCAGAACAACCACTGTTCAGTACAGCACTTTTATGGGCTCATTCCTTATAGACCATTAGTACAAAGAAAGCAAGACAGGTTGACAGAAGTCTCCTTCCTTTTTAAAGCAGACTCCCCTGAGAGTCATGTGACCCAGTATAGCTCTTGGGGAAGACTCTCTGTACTGGGCATCTAGCAAACCCACCAAACATCTAGCAACTAGTGACTCCATGTGAAAGGCCCAGGCATTGCCTAAATGTATCTGGTGTGCCTCATGCAACAAGTAGTAAGGACACAGACTGTTTTACTCTTATGACTCATAGGAAAATATCAGAGGTGATCTTCCTTGTGAACCTTTCCCTGCCCTCTCTCCTTACCCAGGACACTAAAGTAGTTCTCTGCTCTCTTTGTTGCAATTCTTTGGTGGGGATTTCACCACACAGCACAAGCTGTCTCTCATTCTGCCCCAAGATGCAGAACAGGAGACAGCAGACTGTGCACACTAGCAGAGCTGGCCAGCCAAAAGAGTGTCTCCCAGAGGGACCTTTTTTGCTACATATTTACTGTCAAGCACGATCCAAGTTTAAATTCCCATGGCATATAGGCAAAGCCTCTGCTCAAACCATACCAAAGATCCTGTTATAGTGCGTAGCCACCAGAAAGGTTTATGGACGAACCATTTTTATAGGGCCCTCGGATGTTAGCCCTTAGCACCTGATTGGCTTCACCGAGGATCCCAGACTCATTATTACAGAAGAGGAAGGGCTTGACCCTGGGCTCAGATACTGATTTTATCACAACAAAGCACCTTAATATGTCTCTTTTCTCTACCAAGTGGAACAAGAATTCTGGTTGTACAACCAATGAGGAATGGGGCACAATTGGAGGTGAAAGTAAGCTGGTACGCCGTACTGGACCAGCTTTCACAGGCGGTAATTTAAAGGGCCTGTGGCTCCCAGCAGTGGCTGGAGCCCTGGGCCCTTAAAATCGCCGCCCGAGCCCTGCTGCCGGAGCTCCAAGGTAGCAGTGGCAGCCGGGACACCCAGGGCAGTGCTGCAGTAGCGGTGGCTGGGAGCCCCTGGCTCTTTAAGTCACCGCCCGAGCCCCCGGCTGCTGTTGCTGCCCCAGGGCTCCAGCAGCAAGGTTCAGGCAGTGATTTAAAGGGCCCAGGGCTCCACTGCAGTAGTGGCAGCCGGAGCCCTGGGCCCTTTAAATGACCCCCAAACCCAGGGCTCTCAACCACCTCTACAGCTGATAGCTCCAGCAGTGATTTAAAGGTTCCAGGGCTCCCAGCCGCCACTACTGCAGACAGAGACCAGGGCCCTTTAAATCTCGATGTAAAGGTCCCAGGGCTCGAAAGGCCCTGACCCTTCCAGTCAAGGCCCTGCCCGACACTCAGGACTTTGGTGTACCGGTAGGTCCTTTAAGTTACTTTCACCCCTGGGCACAATTAAATGCCTTCAGGATCCCTGTACAGCACACAGCTTTCTGCCTTGTCCTGGGCTGATGAAGGGGTTGGTTTGTTCATTTGTGAGGCTGTTCCAGTGTTTGACTAATTAACAGAAGTTTAGCAACCTGGTATTTCATTAATGGTAGAATTGTGACTGGATGGAAACAAATTAGTTGTTTAAATATGTTTGTCTTTGAATAACTTGAAAATAGTTTTTGTTAGCCTCTATTTTTAGATTCAGCTGATATAAGTAGTCTAGTCCTTTGCTGGAATAATGCAGATGGACTACTGGCCATTTGCTCACATGCTGAGTAACTGCACAAAGAAATACATGATGCAAAATAGCGAAAGGAAGTATACAACCTAGATTAGTGAGCTAATACAAATAGTTTGTGTTTCAGTAATAAAGAAAAATATAATTCTGTGAGCAATAAAATAATGAGAAAATACATTTGTTCTTTGCTGAACCCAATTCATTGTTATTTCTATGTTTTCCAAGGGATTAGGATGTAGTTTTCCTTTCATCTGATAAATGTGGATTTACTTGGTAGCATCTTTAGGTGGTCTTTCACTGGTTAAATTAATCTAATTGCATTTTCATGTTTCAGATTACAAACCTTAGAATTTCCAAAGCTTTTGCTTATCATAGTGAGTGGCATCTCTCTGCCAGATAAGCTCTTTATGAAAGGCATTTTTTTCTTAACAAAGTTCAAACCTTAATGGCTTTTCATGAAACATAATTTGGACAAAGGAGATGACTCAAGGTTTCCTGCATTCCAACCTGCAACAAGCTGCCCGGGTTATGGGTCACAGTCCGGTCTTTTCATGACTAAAAGGCTTCTCTTTTGCCTGACGCTGCAGGATTGTCTTGCTATCATTTCATTCCAGCGTATAGGCACAGCAGTGGAAGAAATCTGGTTGTGTTTATGGTAAAAATAGACAAACTGCCTCCTATCTTTCACATGGTATGTTCTCTCTGCATCTCCTGTCTCTTGGTCTTCCCTGCTTCTGACTTTCCTCTCTCATTTCTTTGAAGGCTTGTGGCCATACTCAAATCCACTTTCCCTGCATCCCCCATCCCCTGCACTTTCAATTGGATAAGAGATTTTTCACTTCCTGTCCTAAATTTCTCAGTAGCACTGCTGTGTGCTGCTGCATTTCACGGGTAAATGAAGTAATCCTTCAGCAATGTTTGTATGTTAACAGTTTAGGGGTCTGATCCTGAGAGGTGCTGTGATAAGTTACATATATTCAGTACCATTCTGCAGCAGGCCCCAAGTCTGTAAAGTGTTTTGGGATCCTTCCTGACGAATGGGGCTAAAGATACAGCAGATCCTTATCGAAAGTCTAGAGAAGATACCTCTTTAGCCCCCATGCAACCAGAAAATGTACAATAATAAAATGGCTGTTTTCCTTCCCCCTGGCTCAAGCATTTAGTACACTGACTTTGTTACCTCGCACATTATCTTGCATTAGATTTTTAAATAAAAAATTCACATAAGTTTATTTTACTTACAAACAGCCTCACCTCTACATATGTTAGCCCAGACTTCTGCTGGGATATGCATGAAATTGGGAAACAACAGTCAGAAGGGTTCCCGAGGTTAGAAATATGGCCAACAGCAGCAGACTGCACCTCTTGTTGAAAAGCTGCTAAGCTACACATTTTGCTTTAAAAATACCCTCCTTCTCATGTTCCAGACTAGTGGCTTTAGTGGTGGGAATTTGGGGTTTTCATAGGTTGATCCCTATTTCAATTCAGAGGAAAGGAAAGGATATTCTTAAATGTCTGAGTCCCATTTATTCTCATCACGTTGCATAGCCAACTACATCCCACTTCAAGGTGAAGGAAAGGCAATATGGCTGTAAAAACCCCCCATTTAGTATAGAAACAGACTAAAATACTTACAGTGGGGAATACATGAATGTGTAGCTTAAAATAGCTCAGACAGTGCGCTGCCATGCAAAAAGCGTTCAGACATGAATAATCCCCAAAATGCTTTTTAAACAAACCCTGGAAATCCCAAATGAGGGGAAGAGACACTGATGCTATATATTGGAAAATTTCTTATCATTGATACCACTAATTTTTAGTTCAATGCATTACTTTTTATCATCGACCCCCATATCCAGCAAAATTAAATTTACTGTCCTTACTTCTTATGAAATTACACAGAAGCTGCTGCTTTATTCCTCTCCAGGACAGTAAAAAGCAATAAAATTCTTGCAGATTTCAACAGTAGGCAATTCAATAAAAAGCTATGTATATTTTATAAGTACAATAAAGACAAGTCTATAGCTGGATCATAAATGGGTTTTGTTTGTTTTGTTTTTGCTGGCATCCCTGTTGACGTCTGTTGGCAACCCAGGTTGGTCTTCACAAACACAAGACACAACACTGACTTTTTGGAGAGAGGCAGAATGAAATTTATACCTTTATAATATATTACTTAAGTTTTGCTCTAGGGATTTTGCAATGTGGGTTGGTTTAAAATTTAAAGGTGTTGTGGAACGCAATACTTTCCTGTTCTTGATTAGTGCCATAAAATTTTATATATATAGTTTTGTTACATTGTAAAACTTTTCTATCTTATCATTGTGACTTTCCTTTTTATGAGCAAACAATAAATATTTGATTTGTATATAATTATTTGCTAGACTTGCACCAATGCGCAGATATTATTTTATTTTTTAAAATTTAGGATTAACAAGAGACAACTTAGAGATGAATGGAGTGGTGTATTCCTGAAGAATAGTGCTGCAACAGATTTACTGGGAGTATCTCTCTGCTGAAATGTAAAATTTCCCACACATGTAAAACACTAACTTAATAATATGCAAATAACCTATCTTGAAGAATTACAGGACTGTAAATTTCATTTTCTGCTCACTTGAAATAGGAAACTCAAAAATATGCAGCAATTGGACTCAGATTAAAAAAATATGCTCTCGCTTTTGAGTTTCTGGGCCTGGCCCGGCAGCGCCCAAACTAAATGGGTGGTTTTTCTGTTGCATCAGAGACTGAGTCCCAATCCAGCAAATTGCTCCATACGTGCATTGAAAGCTGCCCCCAGGAACAGCTTGCAAAGTCAGACACTAACTTCGTACACCAAGGTTCATTTGATATAATATATCATTGGGTTAGAGCTTTCAGATTAGTTGTCATTGTTCCAAGCTCTCCGGGTATTTTAACATTATAGGACAGGCCTTGCTATGCTTTTTCACCCATGATCTACAAATATCGGTGTTCTTGTGCTACTGTGAGAATTGAAAACACAAAATACTCGGACCACATCAGTTTCAAAACCACAGAAAGCCCTGAAAAGACATTTTCACCTCCCCATGAAATGATGAGGAAAGTTGCCTTGTTAATAATTTATTAAAACAATTCTCCTTTTGATCATAACCTAAAAAATCTGAAACTCACCCTTAAAATAAATTATTTAAATGAATCACAGCAGGAGATGCAGAGCACAAAAAAAGAAAACCACCACTATAAAAAAGCACTCAACATCAGGAAGAAAAATGAGAGTCTCAGTTTAAAAATATTAAGGCACAAATAAAGAAACAAGAGAATAAAAGCAATGGAATCAACATCAGTAACATCTCAGATTTCTGTCTCCAAATTGCTGCGTATTGCGCAGAAACCTATTCTGAGATACAATCCATATCAGGTCTGGTACTTAGAGCTTGGTATGTGAGTGCTAAACCCTTCCTAAAATAATTGCAGCTTTCAATTTTCTGCCAAAATCTAAAGAGCAAATTCCACTTGAGCACTGCTGATTAGCAATTGGAAGGAAGGAGCCCTAATCTGACCATAAAGTTTTACATATTTGTGACTTTGGTTAAATGTTAGTGACTTTTGATTTTCCATTGCCCTGCACCTCAACTAGTTGTTTGCACAAATGCCACACGTGTATACTGTAACCCATCAAAATAGTGGCAGATCATACTGAATTTGCACTGGTATAGCTGACTTCACAAGATGCAAAGCAGAAATTAATCAGGCCCCAAACCCAGGAATCCGGGCTTTGACCATATAGCAATAGCAATCTGCACACTGACAATTATGGGGAATTATTACAAGCCAATTAATAAATTCAGGAATAAATAATTAAATGGCATTTGTGACCCACAACTGTGAAGCAAACAAACACCCCTTTGTCTCCCACCAAAAAACCTCTGAGAAGAGAATATATGCTCCTCTGTGACCCTAGGAATGTGCAGGACCCCATCCCCCTAGGAAGGGTTCAGAAACTCAATGCCCTCCAGGGAAACTTACCTGCTGCTCTCACCTTGGGCAGGGGATGGACCAGGTGTGTCGGCTGGGTTCAGGCTATGTAAACAGCAGGCGTTGCTGCTACTATTCACCCTGTGATGGTAACTGAGGGTATGTCTACACTATGAAATTAGGTCGATTTTACAGAAGTCTATTTTTAGAAATCAATTTTATACAGTCGATTGTGTATGTCCCCACTAAGCGCATTAAGTCGGCGGAGTGTGTCCTCACTACCGTGTCTAGCATCAACTCACGGAGCGGTGCACTGTGGGAAGCTATCCCACTGTTCCTGCAGTTTCCGCTGCCCATTGGAATTCTGAATTAAGCCCACAATGGCTGATGGGGCAAAAACATTGTCGCAGGTGGTTTTGGGTACGTCGTCAGTCTCCCCTCCCTCCTTCCATGAAAGCAACTGCAGACAATCATTTTGCGCCTTTTTTCCTGGTTACCCATGCAGACGCCATAGCATGGAAAGCATGGAGCTCGCTCAGCTCACCACTGCTGTTGCAAGCACTGTAAACACCTCGTGCATTATACTGCAGTATATGCAGAACCTGGCTAAGAGATGGCAGCATGAGGATGATTGTGAGGAGGACATGGACACAGCCATTCCTGAAAACACAGGATGTGGCAATTGGGACATCATGGCAGCAGTGGGGCTGGTTGATACAGTGGAACGCCGATTCTGGACCCGGCAAACAAGCACAGACTGGTGGAACTGCATAGCATTGTAGGTATGGGATGATTCCCAGTGGCTGCGAAACTTTCACATGCATAAAGCCACTTTCCTGGAACTCTGTGAGTTGCTTTCTCCTGCCCTGCAGTGCAGGAATACCAAGATGAGAGCTGTCCTGACAGTTGAGAAGCGAGTGGCGATAGCCCTGTGGAAGCTTGCAATGCCTGACTGCTACCAGTCAGTTGGGAATCAATTTGGAGTGGGCAAATCTACTGTGGGGACTGCTGTGATTCAAGTAGCCAATGCATCACTGACATTCTGCTATCCAGGGTAATGACTCTGGGAAAAGTGCAGGTCATAGTGGATGGCTTTGCTGCAATGGGGTTCCCTAACTGTAGTGGGGCGATAGATGGAACGCATATCCCTATCTTGGAACCAGATCACCTTGCCACCCAGTACATAAACCGCAAGGGGTACTTCTCAATGGTGCTGCAAGCACTAGTGGATCACAAGAGATGTTTCACTGACATCAACGTGGGATGGCCAGGAAAGGTGCATGACACCCACATCTTTAGGAACTCTGGTCTGTTTGAACAGCTGCAGGAAGGGACTTACTTCCCAGACTAGAAAATTACTGTTGGGGATGTTGAAATGCCAATAGTTATCCTTGGAGACCCAGCCTACCCCTTGCTCCCATGGCTCATGAAGCTATACACAGGCAGCCTGGACAGTAGTAAGGAGTGGTTCAAGTACAGGTTGAGCAAGTGCAGAATGGTGGTAGAATGCACCTTTAGATGTTTAAAAGCTCGCCGGCGCTGTTTGCTCACTAGGTTAGACCTCAGCGCAACCAATATTCTTGTTGTTATTACTGCTTGCTGTGTGCGCCATAATATCTGTGAGAGCAAGGGGGAGACATTTATGGCAGGTTAGGAGGTTAAGGAAATCGTCTGGCTATCAATTTTTAACAGACAGACACCAGGGCGATTAGAAGAGCACAGGTAGGCGCAATGCATATCAGAGAGGCTTTGAAACCCAGTTTCATGACTAGACAGGCTACAGTGTGACAGTTGTATGTGTTTCTCCTTGATGCAAACCCACCCCTTTCATTGATTTTAATTCCCTGTAAGCCAACCACCCTCCCCCTCTTCGATTACAGCTGGCAAAGGAAATAAAGTCACTATGGTTTTGAAACCATGCATTCTTTCATTATTAATTTAAAAAAAAAAAGGGAGATAACTGATAAAGTAGCCTGAGTGGGGTGGGGGAGGAGGGAAGGACAAGGCCACATTGCTTATTGTAGCCAGACTACAAATCAAAACTGTTTGAATGACAGCCTTCTGCTGCTTGGGCCATCCTCTGGAGTGAGTGGCTGGGTGCCCAGAGCCTCCTCCCTCGCGTTCTCAGGCATCTGAGTGAGAAGGATACGGAACTTGCGGAGGAGGGAAGATGGTTGTACAGTGGATGCAGCGGCGGTCTGTGCTCTTGTTGGTTTTCCTGCAGCTCCACCAGACGCCTGAGCATGTCTGTTTGCTCCCCTATTAGCCTCAGTATTGCATCCTGCCTCTTCCCATCATGCTCACTTAATGCTTTCCTGGATTCTGCCACTGAATGCCTCCATGCATTCAACTGTGCCCTATTGGTGCAGGAGGACTGCATGAGCTCAGAAAACATGTCATCACAAGTGCGTTTTTTTCGCCTTCTAATCTGCAATAAACTCAGGGATGGAGATGATAGGGGGAGCATAGAAACATTTGACCTGCGGGGGGATAAAAAGGGAGAGTAAAATTTAAGACGATACAGTTCTAAGAACAAAAGGGAGATTCTTTCACAGAGAAGCAAGCAATTCACAGCAAACAGCACATATGCTTTAGGTACAAGATCGATTTTGCCTTTTATACTGAGCGCCTGCCGGTATGGTGACACATCACACATGGCTTGGCAACAGAATTCAGTTTCTAGGCAGCCATGGTAAGCCAAAGGATTTGGCTTCTAACCCCTTCATAACACGTGGGAATGTTTTCAAACTGCAGCGCCCTCCTTTCCCATAGCAAGCAATGCTGACTGGGTTTGCCATTTAAAAGGAGGGGCTGTGGTTTTTGGGTGGATGTGCAGCACACACCTTCCCACATCCCTCTGTGTGGCTATTTGGGATGATCCCTTCACCCCTCCCCCCGCCACATGGCTATTCTCAGGGATGATCCCTTTTAGCCAAAGGCAAACAGACCAGCATGAACAGGGTCCTTTTACTGTTCCTTTCACTCTCCTGAGGCTAACACAGAAAGATATAGATCAAATGTTGCTTGAATGCAACCAAAACCCAGGACCATTAGCTGCCATGCTTTGTGCTGCAATGATTTCAGACTACTTGCTACTGGCTTGGTGTGGTAAAGTGTCCTACTGTGGAGGATGAAATAAGCAGCTCTCCCCAGAAACCATCTGCAAAGGCTTTCAGAGTACCTCCAGGACAGCCTAATGGAGATGTTCCTGGAGGATTCCTGCTCCATCCCCAGACACATTAACAGACTTTTCCAGTAGATCTACTGGCCACGAATGCATCCCAAGTCTTCAAGGCAAATCAAACTTTAAACACTATTGCTTTTAAACCCTGTACTGCAGTTACAAATGTGCACTCACTAGAGGTGCCTTCTTCACTTTCAGGGTTGGGGATCCCACTTGGGAGGGTATTGGCTCCAGGGTGATGAAAAGATCCTGGCTTCCAGGGAGAATGGATTCACCACTTGCCTGTTGTGCATTCTCCTCCTCTTCCTCTTCCTCATCCACAGAATCCTCCTCCATGTTGCGTGAGACTCCCCGCTTGCAGGTGTCCACGGACAGTGGTGGGGTAGTGGTAGGGTCCCCCCCTAGAATGCCATGCAGCTGATCATAGAAGCAGCATGTATGGAGCTCTGATCCAGAGCGACTGTTTGCCTCCTTTGTTTTTTGGTAGGCTTGTCTGAGCTCCTTGACTTTCACGTGCCACTGCTGTGTGTGTCCCTGTTGTAGCTTTTGTCCATCATGCCCTGTGCAATTTTGGCATATGCATTAGCATTTCTTCTTTTTGATCGGAGTTCTGCCTGCACAGATTCTTCTCCCCATACATCAATCAGATCCAATGTCTCCTGTTCACTCCATGCTGGAGCTCATTTGCAATTCTGGGGAGACTGCATGGTCACCTGTGCTGCTGAGCTCGCCACGCTGACCAAACTGGAAATGAAATTCAAAAGTTCCCGGGGCTTTTCCTGTGTACCTGGCTAGTGCATCGGAGTTGAAAGTGCTGTCCAAAGTGATCACATTGGAGCACTCTGGGAGAGCTCCCAGAGGCGAATAACTAGGGTGACTAGATGTCCCTATTTTACAGGGACAGTCCCAATTTTTGTGTCTTTTTCTTATATAGGCTTCTATTACCCCTACCACCTGTCCCAATTTTTCACATTTGCTTACTGGTCACCCTACCAATAATGTCAATTTGCGTCTGCACTACCACAAATTTGACCCAGCAAGGTCATTTTAGCGCTACTCCCCTCACTGGGGAGGAGTACAGAAGTCAATTTTAAGACCCGTTTAGGTCGATGGAATGGGGTTGCTTGCATAGATAAATTAATTGTAAAATCAACCTAACACAGCTAAATTTGACCTAACCCTTTATTGTAGACCAGGACTAAGAGCCCTTATTTCATTTGCAGGCTGTTTCACAAAATTTAAGCAAGAGCTGCTGACATTAGATTCTTCCATTCTTTAACTACATCACATCTAAACTCTCCATTCCCTGAGATCCTCCACCTGTGGGGCTCTCCCTGCTGGCACAGTTCATCCTGTGTGCCCAAAAGATATACAGGGACTTCTTTTCAATTTTTTAAAGTTGAAACATTCTCAGAAGAGCTGATGTGGGTATTCACATTTTATTAAAAATGGCCCTGCGCTGGGGGGGACCAGCCTGGGAGTAGCACTACTAGACTTGGGGGAGAGGTGCAGCAAGTCTTCCAGAACTGTATGCACAAGCCAGGAAAAGCTAGATAGGAACATCAGTGTAGGAAACACTTTCTTGTCCTGACCCATAGCAGATGCTACCAACAGTACAGAGCTTTAAAGATATTTGTCCAGGAACGCTCCACCCAGCTGCGTTTGTTCCATCCTAGTGCATAGAAAATCAAGTTGTATTACCTAGTGATGTGCATACAATATGTCATTTATTAACCAGAAAACACTATTGCAAGTGTATGTAAAGCCAACATTTTAAACCAGTTTTCACAGCTCAGGCAGTCTTAACATGCATTTGCAGCTGCGTCTTCTGCAGAGGATTGCAAGCCCTAGAGAAATCACATTGTGTTGTCTGGGCTCTGCATTGTAGCCCACTCAGCTACAGACAGCGATGCCACATTACTCCTACTTTACACACATGGATCCTTCCTTTTCATGCTTCCTACACAGCAGCATCAGTTTTCACTAGGATTTTTGGATACATAATTGCCAACACGTACAGCTCCCCCAGTGACAGCACCAGTGGAAGCTACAGAGTGGACAAGACTCATATGGGCTCAAACACAAACCCCTGCTCTCAGCAGTGTTAGACATGTGGTAAAAATGCCTGAGCCTTGTCTACACTACAGCTTCCAGTCTCTGAGAATCCTAGTGCAGACCATACCATAGAGCTTTGAGTCACAGACCTAATTGTGTTGCACAAGTTGCCTCATGATGAGCTTAGGTGGCACTGAATGGACATTCCACGGCCAGGCTGAGCACTCTCTCTTTTTTAATTTCTTTGGCAGAGGGCTTCAATGCCAAATCCCGCTCAGAATCAGTTTCAATGGCTGAATTATGATCTGTAGAAAACACTTGATGCAGAGTGAAAATATTAATAAGCCCCAAGCACTACTTTCCCCACCGCAGTATAACCATGGGGGTGAGAGTAACAGAACCTGGAACAGATGAGAATGATTGTATACTGGCTGTTCTACACATCATGCTTTCAGCTCCATGCCGACCACTTTCCTTTTAGTGCCAGGAAGGCTCAGATAGGTCTCTGCCTATCCCTGACTGTGGATAAGAAATGAAGCATTTTTTTCTTGTCTGCGTTAGCCAGCCTGTTTTGTAACATGCTGTGTTATGCTGCATAAAGTCAGAAAGCCAGAACAATGCAGCCTCTGTTGTTGTTTTCTTTTTTAGTTGGCCTATCCCCTGTCTGCAGACAGCAGGTATCCTGTTGGAATTCTTTGTGGGTTGTTTAAGCATCTGGTACTCATGAAATGCTGGGCTTTATGAACTCCCCTCCCCCTCCAAATCCTGCAATACTGACCCACCTTGTGTCTGGAGAAGTTCGATGGGACTTAATTTCTCTCCTCAATGAACACCATGGTCAGGAACTTGGCAGTTTCAGTTCTTTGCCTTCATCATCTGTGTTCAAGGCTGCAAATATCTCCAATGTGTCTCCTGTCACCATGAACGGGATGTGGAGTCTGTTTCCCATTGGGAATTTTAATGCCCTCCTTTGATATCTTCTTTAAAGTTTGTTTCTTTTGTTGGTGGGTGGCTGTTATGAGGTGTTAACAGGCATCTAGCAGAGACATCATTTGTGGTGGGAGGAGCAGTATGGATTCGCAGCACTTCTTTTCCAGTTATTCATCTTAATTGTGTCAGCTTCTACGTTGATTGGTTCAAAGGGTTCTGACTCTGAATGCTTGCTTTCTGGTTTTTATTTCCCCCCTTGTCTGCATTTCCTAATTCTCTACTCTGGTCCCCATTTTTTTGGGATTTCCTTCTCCAAGTGACGCTTTGGGGATACTTTGATGTTTCTGATGTATGGCTATGTTTAGCTTAATGTGCATCATCCCTGCTTATCCTGGCTTCTTGCAAACAGTACAGCCTGATGAATAAGGCTGCATATATTGTGCCATCCTACCTCCTACCAGAGCCCATGATCAAATAATACAGAGCAATCTGATAGGACCTTAAAAAGCAAGCTGCGAGCCATTGTCCCATTACAGCAAAGGGCATGTGTGTTTGTGCCACTGCCCTTGATGGTATGGAACTTTGTGATATGTATATCATTGCCCTCTACTGAATGAATGTTGGGAAATCCTCACTGGGAATGGGCCCATGGTTTCAGAATCCAAGTTCTGGAGTTCTCTTCCACGTGCTGTCTGTTTGCAGTTAACTCATGACTATGGCATCTGGGAATGTTTGCAGCCATGGAACATTACAACCACTGTTACTCTTAGAGTAGGGAATTATCAGCAATTCTTGCCTGCTGCTGGTTATTTTAGGTTCATTATTATGTTGACTAAGAAATTACAGTTTGTAGGGAAAAAAAATCTTGTTGATTGCTAACTATTTTCAGTGCTGTTCAAGTAACTGACTGCAGTAACTAGCAACAAGTATGATTAGCAAGGCCAGTTCCAGGCACCAGCAGAGGAAGCACGTGCCTGGAGCAGCACATGCTAAGTGGTGGCATTCTGTCCATTCTTGGGGTGGAACAGTCTAGGCAGGTTTTTTTGTTGTTGTTTTTTTTTTTTTGCTTGGGGCGGGAAAAATGGTAGAGACAGCCCTGATGATTAGCCACTTTCGTCCCAAGGAATAAACATAAGACTGAACACACAGAAAGACAGCCTATCCCTAAGCTGCAAGTGCAGACAGAGAGAGCTACTGACTTGTATGTAACCACTCAGGCTTCAATGCAAGATAATAGATCCAGCTGTGTTTGGGAAGCTCTCATACCTTCAGCTGCTGCCTTTGGAAACATACATAAAGTTGTACATAAAGTTGACTTAGAAAATTACAAGTTCACTGAATTGTGCAGTTCTGTGGTACATAAAAGCTGTTGTTAATCTATTTCTCTCTCTCTCTCACACACACGCACGCACACACACACACACACACACACAAAATAGCTCATGGACTATTCTGCATTGAAGTTTTGAACAAATCTCATTTTATTTGTGGTGAACAGGCATGAGTAATAACTTCCTCTGAAGAGAAATCTCAGACCAGTTGCTGCTACCCAGGGCTGAAGTAGTCTGTGGGTGTTTTGAAGCAGTCTGTGGATGTTTCTAGCTCAGCCTTAGCTGCTTTGTGTGCCAGTTTAAAGTGAAACTAACTGCAATGAATTGGAGAACATTTAAATGCTAAGAAGAAGGTGAAAAGGCAGCAAATCACTAAGCCTGATACAGGCAAACTACTTTTCATTAGTTTAGGTTGGTTATTGCTTTGTTTTAGTGCTGAATAAATTCTCCATCAGGTGTCTCTGCCTGGAGTCAAAGTGCCATTTGGGGGTGATTGCAGCTTATCACAGGTGCATATACTCAGTGGACAAAGAAGCTGGCCTGACAATAAGGAGGCCAAAGCTGACAGTGTTCTGCTAAATTCTTCATCTCTCTAGTCAATACTATGAGTAAAGCTTGTCTTGGCTGACTGCAGAATGCTTAGCAGTATTAAGCTATTTGAAATCTGTGCACAGTAATAAAGCCAAACAGCAGAAGATCAATCATGGCACAATACCAGGAACACGGAGAAGAAAGCCAGCAAGGCCATAACTTGAAAATGTAGAAGAAATTGAGCTTTCCCTCTAACCACCACAGTCTAAAACTATCCACTGTGGGGATATGGAGGGAATTCATCAACAAAGGACATTCACTCCCGAATCTGAAAACATGGCAACCTGGATGCTGTCATGCCAGCTCAGTCCAGCTACCCTGATATCTTACCTCCAGGGCTGGCCAAGACTTGATGCTTCAAAGAATGCTGAATGAATCTCTAGAAGGGATCTGGCAAAGTCAGCAATATTGCAGGTTGGAACCTCAGTTGGAGTCTTCAGTTGCTTCTTTTCTCCTTCCCATTTTCTAAATGTAAACGAGTCAGTTATAAAGCAAATCTGTTTTCAAGGAGAAATATGATTCCAATTAGGTACAGTATGAGCTGTCCTTACTAACACTAATGGAACAAATTCAGCCCTGGTATAAGGGGGCACAATTCCACTTGAGCCCATGTAGATCCCATCCTAACTGAACTGAGCCTGTGTCTAACTTTGATTATAGATACATAGGTGTTAGTGAGTTTTAGCACTATTATTCTGCCTCACATAAAGCTGCTCAGCGGTGCAGAATAACATCAGTGCAACTGCACGCCAGCCCTTGGAGCCCTCGCACATAATTCATAGGCTGTCCAACTTAAGCCAGCAATTTTTGCCAAACAAGTGTCTAAGAGTTTCAATTCAGAGTTCCCTGCTGGGAAAATAAGTACTTCCCCCCCTTATTTTCATTAGTTTTAAGATATACATGTAAAGAATTTTATTCTGTAATGAGAGTATTTCTTTTAAAGAGCTGAGCAGTTGGCAGCATTATTACACAAAAGGAATATTGCAAGTGTTTGGCTGTAGAGATCATGAGTATCACACTTCAAAACAATTTCCTTCAGCACTGGAAATGGCATTTCAATTTTCCAGTTAGTAAAAGTAAGCACTTTACTTTTTTTTTTTTTTGGTTTGGTTTGGTTTGTTTAAAATGAGCCAGAAAGAGAACCGTTCTAACAGGTCAGTTCAGTGTCAGGAATGGCCAGGTGCTACCAGGTGGGAATAGAGTAAGGTTCCAATCATTGACACTAGCTTCTGGACTGTCAACACTTGGCTGTGTGATAGAAGCAAAGAGTGCAGCTGCGATGGGGTACATGAATAATCTTCCTTGGCCCTTTAGACCCTAGTGCAGCGATCCTTGGGCATCAGGATAGAGGCCTTTTGCAGGTGGCTGTGAAGCATCCCCAAAGGTCCCTAACACAATGGGAACTGTCAATAGCCAAATACTTTTTTTTTTTTAAATTAAGCTCATTCTTCATAGAACAATATGAAGAGAGAGAAGATAATGAGCCACCTGCAGCCTCCACATAAGAGGTATCCAAGGGCAAATCAGTTTCTAGAGCTGAGAAAAATATTTTATCTCTGCAGAAGATCCTCAGTAAGTGAAAGATACCAGCTGAGTTGTCAACCAGTGTTAGTGGTGACTGTGCCCACCTCCTTTCCTGCTTATTTGCTTTGTATGGACAAGAGAGAAAACAAAACCAGTTACCAATAACAACAGCAACAAAACCTGCCTGGAATCTGAATCTGGCATATTAATAAAACAAGTTTTACCTTTGAAAGAATCTTGTGCAGATATTAATATTATTAGCACCTAATCTGCCAAGAACAATAAAGCATATGGGGCCAAACTCAAATAAACAAACTCCAGTGCCTCATAGCTACAGGGAAACCTCACAATTAGGCTGCTCAATGCAAGTATCTCACTAATTGATGTATTTTACAGTTCTATTATTCCCATTTTAATGCTGTTTATAACAAATCCACTAGCCATGAGGCCCCTGTTTGTGCTGCAATTAAAATGCAAGGCAAACTTGGACATGCTAATAACAGATAATTAAACCCCAGCACTTGGCTCAGCATCCAATATGCTGTTGTACTTTTGCTGTGGCTGCAGATCCCAAAGTGAAGTTTCAATATTTACAAGTCTCAAGAAACAAGGTGGAGAGTCAAGATGATGATGTGTTTGTTTATACTCAAGAGTTTGCTCCAAAGATCTATATACTTAAGGGAAACTAGAATAAATAGCTAACACAATACTATTTATGCAATTTCCATTTGCTTTCTTTGTAAAACAGAAATTCTGATTTAATAATATAGCCCAAGCATACAGCATAGCTCCTGGAGACAGCATGAGTTTGACACACATAATGACTGCAGGATTGACCACAGCTACATAAAGGAAATCCAGAATGTTTTTCGGGCCGTGCTGTCAGTTAATCATAACTAGCAATGCAAACTGATTTTACCTTTAGAATTACAAGTTCCTCTGCACAAAACTACACCAAAAAACCAAGCAAAAAAGCCCTACAGTCCTTAAATTAAATATTACAGGATTACATCGCACAATAGATATATTACTAATAAAACACGTGAGATGTTGGGGACTCATTTATTGGCTCTGATTGAGAAATAATTTTCAAAAATGCAGACCTGCAAATGATGCCCACAGCTAGTCTACATAACTATGTATTCGGATTATTGTTACACTCATTTTCCTCTCCTGCAGCCCATCCATTGGGTGCTATACCTACTTGTTACATCTTATCTTCATTTAGATTGTAACTCTTTTGGGCTAGAACTGTCTTTTACTGTATGTCTGTTCAGTACCCAAGACAGTGACTGGGCCTTGATCCTGACTGAGGCCTCTTGCATAATATTGTAATGTATAAGGGGACTGTTGTCCCCTTACTAACATTCAGGGGGCGTGTTTTGGCTGGCTAGCTCCCAGCACTAAAAAAATGGGGAGAGGCCAAAGCTCCAGGTCAGTCTGATTGACAGGGTGGGCACTCTAATTAGGGAGTCAGGAGGCCAAGGTGGGTTCTGTCTTCCGTGTGAGCTGGAATTGCCTGGGTCAGACAGAGTGGGGCCGAGCTAAGGAGAGAGCAGGGGCCCAAGCTGACCTAGGGAACAGAGCTGTGCCAGCCGAGGGGCCAGAAAAGCAGCCCAGGAAGCAGGTCAGAGCTGGGAGCAGAATCACGGAAGCAGCCCACAGAGCAGACCTGTGCTGGGAGGAGAGCTGCAGCCACAGAGCCAGAGATACAGCCCAGGGAAAGCAGACGCTGTGCTGGGAGCAGAGCTGCATCCACAGAGACAGAGGGGCCAGAGAAGCAGCCCAGGGGGCTGGAGGCAAAGCAGCAGCATCAGTGCTGAGGCAGAGTGGAGCTGAAGCTACAACAGTGGGGCTGGTGCTGGAGCAGTCTGAAGCCGGGTGTGGTGAGCAACTGGGGCCAGCACCGAAAGACACCCCCAGCCAAGGGTCCTTGCAGGCCAGACTGGGAGGGGGATCTTAATCCGACAGGGGGCTGATGCTCGGAAGAAGGATCCCACCACCCAAAGCCCGGAGGTGTGCAGACACCCCCAGAGCAAGTGTCCAACCCGCAGCATCTCTGCAGCACAGCCAGGGCCTGCAAGGAGGCCTGGGATCTACAAGGAACAGACTGTGAACTGCCCTGACATTCCAGAGACATTGTTTGTGATGTTCCCTGCCACAGAGCGGGGTGATGTGTTTTCCTTTAACCTTTCCCATTTTTCCTTATTCTTTTTTAAATTAATTGTTGATTAAATAACTTGTATTTGCTTTAAATTGTATGTAATGATCAGTGGGTCAGGGAAATGTCCAGTGCAGAGAGAGCACCCCACAGTAGGGACACCCTAGCCCCTGTCCTAGATGACCACAGCAGGGTTGGGGGTCAAGCTCCCCAGGAATCCTGGGCCCAGCCGTGTCAGGGTTACGAGGACTTTGCCAGACAGGAAAGTGGAAGGGGAGTCCTCAAGGGCCAGGAGGCCTCTTGGTAAAGGAAGTAGGAGCAAGGACTCAGATCCTTCCACTTGTCCATTTCACCAGGATAGTGCAGAAGCCAGGGAAGTTCCCCACAATAGCAAGACTATTCTCCCGCGTACAAATGCAAACATCAAGTCACTAGAATGTTACTGTATAAATGGCTACAGTGGTTTTTGTAGCTGTATAGGTCACTGGATATTACAGAGACAAGGTGGATGAGGTAAGTTAATTGGACCAGTTTCTGTTGGTGAGCGAGCTTGTCTCTATTACCTCACCCAAGTTGTCTCACTGTATAAATGCTTGTTCAAAACGTTATGCAAAAGTGCAAGACAGCAGTCTAATGCGGTATACTGCTTCCATGTGGATCGTTCCATAATACAAAGAGCAAATGCAAAATGTCCTAATCGGTGAAGTATCTGCTGGATAAAAGAAGTAATAATTTCTGAAAATAAGTTTTAAGATTTTTGAAGGTAAATGTAGATATAGAAAGAGCAGCTTTCAGCTGTGACAAACTCCTAGCCTACAAGAGATCATGGAGACGAGGAGCCAGAAATCAAAGATGTCAGGGAGTTTACCTGATGTATCCATCAACACAAGAGAAGATAAAAAGAGGAGATACTTGTAGCTCTGTGCTCTTACATTCACTACTACATAACAGGATTCGTACCACTAGATGGCTTCATTAACATGGTGCTTAGTTATTGACTCTAAATAAGGGGTTGGGCAAACTTTTTGGACTGAGGGCCACATCTGGGTATGGAAATTGTATGGTGGGTCATGAATGCTTATGAAATTAACAATTTGGAGATATTCAAATAAATTTTATTTAATAAAGATACATTTTAGTGGAAATAAACATAAAACCTTACTTACTGTTATAAATAAACCACCATAACAATGTATTACAATAATTAAACCAAACTTAGTCCCTTTCCACACCCTTTCTCTGAAGCCTGGATTGTTTGGGTGTCAGCTCCCATTCACTGGAACTCATTAAGATTCACCAGCCCCCTGCTCTCAGAAATCTCCTCCCACATAAGTCCCGACAGCCCACAACTTTGAAAACTGCCACTGAGTACTCCCTGGCCAACTACTTTTTGTTTTATCCTCAACAATGGAAAATTAAAACTACTAAAACATCAGTCACCTAAGCCAACAAGTAGCAGGCATGTGGGCTTGCACGTTCCCAGGCTTTGATGACGCATGAGGCACATTTGGGTTGTGCAGCTGGAGTAACATGTATGCCCTCATGTCTGTCACACAGGTTCTGAACATGCAGGAGCGCCGGGAAACATGCAGGCAAGCCTCGACCCTGTTCCCCAGCTGGAGTGCCAAGTGGGCGCAGCACGGCAAGCCCCTAACCCTGGTCTCATGGGGGGAGCAAAGCAGGGCAAGCCCCCGAGCCCACTCCCAGGCTGGAGAGCTGAAGTGAGGCAAGCCCCTGACTCTGCTCCCCAGCTGGAGCACTAGGTGGGTGGAGTGGGGAAAGCCCCCACCCCTGCTCCCTGGCTGGAGAGCTGGAGTGGGACAAGCCCCTGACCCCGCTCCTCAGTGGGAGCAGGACAATGGAGCTCAAGGGCCTGATTAAAAAGTCTGACAGGCTGGACATGGCCTGTAGTTTGCCCACCCTTGCTCTAAATGCTACAGTTTTGAGGGATAGATGGCAGGTCACTTCAGAGAATAATTTTGGAAGGTGAATCAGCAACACCATCTCAGTGTTTAGGGAGATAGCAATGGGAGCTGTTATGAATCTAGGCTGGGCGCCAATTCAAAGCGCAAATCAAAGACTCCTTTTGAATGATGGGTCTTGGCAGTTTGAGCTTTGTTTTGGTGGGTTAAGATGCTGTTACATGTATGGATAGAATTACAACCCTAGAGTTACAGGCCCAGGTATTAATTGTATCTGTATCATTGACCTTTTTCAGGAAACATCATAAAATCATAGAGTATCAGGGTTGGAAGGAACCTCAGGAGGTCATCTAGTCCAACCCCCGCTCAAAGCAGGACCAATCCCCAACTAAATCATCCCAGCCAGGGCTTTGTCAAGCCTGACCTTAAAAACCTCTAAGAAAGGAGATTTCACTACCTCCCTAGGTAACCCATTCCAGTGCTTCACCACCCTCCTAGTGAAAAAGTTTTTCCTAATATCCAATCTAAACCTCCTCCACTGCAACTTGAGACCATTACTCCTTGTTCTGTCATCTTTTACCTCTAAGAACAGTCTAGATACATCTTCTTTGGAACCCCCCTTCAGGGTAGTTGAAAGCAGCTATCAAATCCCCCCTCATTCTTTTCTTCTGCAGACTAAACAATCCCAGTTCCCTCAGCCTCTCCTCATAAGTCATGTGTTCCAGCCCCCTAATCATTTTTGTTACCCTCCGCTGGACTCTCTCCAATTTTTCCACATTCTTCTTGTAGTGTGGGGCCCAAAACTGGACACAGATGAGGCCTCACCAGTGCCAAATAGGGGGAATGATCACATCCCTTGACCTGCTGGCAATGCCCCTACTTATACAGCCCAAAATGCATTAGCCTTTTTGGCAACAAGGGCACACTGTTGACTCATATCCAGCTTCTCATCCACTGTAACCCCTAGGTCCTATTCTGCAGAACTGCTGCCTAGCCATTCGGTCCCTAGTCTGTAGAAGTGAATGGGATTCTTTCGTTCTAAGTGCAGAACTCTGCACTTGTCCTTGATGAACCTCATCAGGTTTCTTTTGGCCCAATTCTCTAATTTGTCTAGGTCCATCTATATCCTATCCCTATCCTCCAGGGTATCTACCACTCCTCCCAGTTTAGTGTCATCTGCAAACCTGCTGAGGGTGCTGAATCTGTTGCTTAATTAATGGCTCACCAAACTAAATACTCTGGATGCAGCGGCAAGCCAAGAAAGATGCAGAATTTCTGCCACAGTATTCTAGAGAAAAGATCCAAGACACATTTTCATAAGGATGATAGGATACATTGCAGTAATTGCTTGCAAACTATACCTAGCAATGGCATTCTGAGGCTTCACTTCCATGAGAAGGATTTAGTGGGAATAAGGAATCATTGCTGTGCACGCCAGTGAGGGTGCTGAGTCCTCCACTGACCGCCCCCATCCCAATGCTGTGGCCGGGATCCCTTTATACATGCACATTACTATAGCCAGGACTGTGGTAGGCAAGCCAAGAGGAAACCTCCTTGGCTGAGCTCATTTTAGCTGCACATGTTTCTTATGTGCATCAAATGGGTGATTTTTCACTTTTCACAGCCACATTTCCAGCTGTGGGAATCACACAAAGTTTCACACAGGCCAAACCAGAGGCTTCATGCAGCTGTTTGTCATTTCATCACTGACTCTATTCTTTCCCTTCTTCAGAATATTTTCCCTCCTTCTTGGTACTCTTCATCCATACCTACCCACCCTCCTGTGTTATTTGCTTCAATCCTGAACTCCCAACTACTATGGAGTAAACACATTTTGGCATAACCTTGATGCAACAGTCCAGATGCTGGCTTTCATGCATCACTTCCTGACATGAGCCACAGCCTCCAGATGCCAACAGGACAAAAATCATTTCTCCCCTAGCAGCTGTCTCCTGAAAATGGTAAACGTCAGTGACTTTCCATTTCTCTCTGTACAGTTGTATATTAATTATAACTACACTGAACTGTTTCCTCAGTAAATAAGAATATTCCATTTTTTTAAAATATCCCCACAGTGTGAGTAAAAGTTAATATTTAAGAAGGGGAGAAACATGGTGGAGAAACACATTTCATTCTGATATTTGCATAAGTGTCTGAAGAATAGTCTAATAATGCAGCAGTGAGAATTTTGACTGGACTTTATGGGATTGGAAGCTGTGGATCTCCCTAAGATCAAGACAGGAGATGAGGTCTGCTAGCCACATCAATTCACAACTACTATAGTACTAATTACAGCCCCATTGATCACCACAACAAAAAACAAGTTGGTCACATGGTTTGAACAAATGAGACAGACAGACAGACAGACAGATAGATAGATAGATAGATAGAAGGGTATGGAGATGGATAGACAGACAGACAGGGCAATCACACCACCTCCTTGAAACTGCTGAGTGGGATAGCCACCTTCCATTCAGTCTAACTGAGGAACAATTAAATGCCCCTTTCACAGGTGAAAAAATGGAAAACTGCCACCAAAGGACTAGACCACATGCAAGCCTAAGCAGTAGCTGGGCCATGTGGTTCAAGGGATTTCCTAGGAGTTTGTTAATAATGCAGGAGCAGGAGCAGGGAATTAACTTGATTGCAGCTGTGCGTCTGTGCGATAGAGAGGGAAGAAGCAGAAACACCAGAGAAACTGACTGAAATGGAGGAAAAAGCCAAGGAGCCACCCAGAACAAACACTGGTAGCATGGTCTTGAGAAAACACCCTGAGAGAGAACTCTTTGGGTAGAGTGCTGGCTGAAAAGAGGGTTGGAACTGTGAGCAAAGAAACGTTCTCCTTTTCTTTGATTCTCCCTTTGTTTGGGACTTTTGTACATTCTTTGTAAATAACCAGGATTGCATTGAAGAAATACCTGACTCCATCTTCCATTTCACCTCCTTATGGAAACAACCTGCAAGACCCTGAACACAGGCCAAAAGGGTAACAATATTTATGGAATAAAGGACTGTGGACTTCATCCAAGGTGTATCTAGCTAGCAGTTTGATTGCAACTCCCTTTTCTACCAGCTTCCCAAGTCTCCTCTCTCCAGAACCCAGTATGTACAATATGCCATTGCCTCCTTTCCTGCACATGCAAAGAAACTCAGGCACATCACTTCAGACACCTCCAATGGCCCCCATTCATTTCAGCATCTACTTGAGAACTACTCTCTTTGGGCCCAATCCAATGCCCATTGAAGCTTTCAACATTGTAGAATTATAATGTAGAAAAGCCAGAAGTGTCCATAAATATTTCTGTTCTATAATTTTTTGGGAAGGGGAAGGAGAGCTGGAATGTTGGAGGGGAAGGGGGGGAAAACGTTGTGAGGGATGGTGCGGCGGGGGGGGGGGGAGGAGACAGATGATATAGTTTTATCACATGGTGACAATAACACTCTTTCTATTCTCTTAGTATCTCTGGATGATGTTAAACAGAAGTTACTAAATTAGACATTTTTAAATCAAAAGATCCAGAGAACTTGCACCCAAGAGTTTCAAAAGAGCTGGCTGAGAAGCTGCTGGATTGCTACTGTTGACCCAAAGACTGGAAGAAAGCTGATGTTGTGCCAGTCTTTTAAAAGGAAAACAGGATGATCCAGGTAATTATAGGTCTATCAGCCTGACGCTGGTCCCAGGCAAGATAATGGAGTTGCTGATACAGGACTCAGTTAATAAAGGTGTAAAAGAGGGTAATGTAATTAATGCAAATCAACATGTTTTTATGGAAAATAGATCTTGTCAAGCTAATTTGATATCTTTTTGTGATGAAATTACAAGTTTGGTTGATAAAGGTAATGTGTTGATGTAATATACTTGGACCTCTATAAAGCATTTGATTTGGTACCACATGACGTTTTGATTAAAAAACTAGAACAATATAAAATTAACATGATACACATTAAATGGATTAAAAAATGGTAAACCGATAGGTCCCAAAATGTAATTGTAAATGTGGAATCGCCATGGAGGGGGTGTGTTTCTATCGTCTCCTTTGCATCCCTCAACTTTCACAATCCATCACAACCCAGCCACTGTCTTGGACAGACCATCACCTCATTAAGGCAGTGGTCAGATCTTCCAGTGCCTAGAGAATAAAAAAAAGACCCATGATCCTAATATGTTCACAAAGACTCGTACCCTGTACCAGGGTGGCCATTTCCTGAGCACTACCTTGTGACCAGAGGAGGTTTTGCAGTATCCTGTCTCTGTTTCCCCTCTTCAAGGCCCCTTAACAATTCCACACAGTCTTTCTCGTGCAGAATAGCACTCCCTCCCAATGCTGGTTTAACAACAGAAACAGTTCAAAACAATCCTCAGGGTCCTAAAATAAATTCCATCACCACAATACAAAAGTTCATGCTCAACTCTGGTTCTTCTACCACACACAGAGATCTTCTTCTGTCCCAGTCTATTCCTCATGAAGCTGCCACTCCAAGCCCCTTCTAGCTAGAGTTCAGCCTTCTGACTCTGGTTTCCTTCTCCTGTCAGCATCTCCGGCATCCTCTCATGTCATAAGGTCCCCTGCTAACAAGCTCTCCCTTTCTCAGGGCTCTTCAATTATGTACACACCAAAACAGGTTCATGGGTCCTTCAGTCCAGGTTTTTTTCAGTTCTTTCTCCCAAAACAGCAAACCAAAAACTGAAAACACAATATAGCCATTATCCAGCTGGATCTTAACCTCCATCTTCAGAGATCGCTCTGTCAAAGCTTACTGCCAGATTTTCTCTCCCTGACAATCTTAGCAGCCCTCTCTCACACTCTCACTTCTAAAAATAAAACAAAACAAAAATCCTGCTTCCTGCTGCTCTTATAGTGGAATCACTTTATCCAACCCCGGGGTGTCTCTTTAGCAATCAGGGTTGGTAACCCCAGGCCCTCCAGGCTTAAGAGGCAAGGCACGCTGTTACAGACTCTAACAAATTCCAGAACCTGTTAATGGACAATACCCCAACTGCAAGACAAAAAGAGGAGGACTGGTGAATCACGATAAACTAGCTTTATCTGTTGACACACTGGCCCCCAAACAGCTGCTCTCTCCCCATTGTCCACAGAAGTCTCCTTGGTTTTCTGACACACTGTGATGGATGAAGACTGTGGTGCAAAAATTCAAAAGTCAATAACAGAATACAAAGGTTTATACAAACAGGTTGAAGCATAATGAATTCTTCCAAGCCTAAACTGAGGGTAAATTACAGTCCAAGAGAACCTTCATATGAGCCTCAACTGAAGCTTACAAGTCCACCCCCAAGGAGCTATCCAGCATAGTAAACCACTTCTTCAATCCAGAGTGCTTACAACATGCAGCAGAACCGAACACCAAACACTGTGAAAAGCTATCATCCTACTGTGCTGAAAAGCCCATATACAATAAGGAAGCCTTCTCCAGCAGCCTGGATCCATTCCGTCTGCACCTACAAACCAACAGCCCACTTGAATTCCCATAGTTCAGTGCATTTACTCATCAAGAAGTTCTGTACACCATAAAGGAGACTCAACCCAAAATCTGGGAACCTGCCCTATGCCCTTACTGGCTTGTGAAAGAGAGTCCTGAACAATCAGTGCCACTTCTTATCGAAGCAGCCAGTGCCTCATTCAAGGAAGGACTCTTCCCTTCCTCACTCAAAACATGCATAAGCATAAGCCTGACCAATACTGAAGAAACCCCCTGGATACATTGGTGCTAGCCAACTACCATCTAGTACTGAACCTCTCATTCCTGAGCAAGTTCATAAAAAAGCTAGCCAAAGGCCAACTACAAGCTCATCTAATAGTCCAGACCCAGTACAATGTGTATTCAGGCTAGGACATGGAAATGGAACAACTTTAGTGGCACTGATGGATGATTTTCTCCTGTCAACAGATAGAACAGACATCCATTCTCATCCTCCTGGAGCTCTGTGCAGCATTCAACATTGTCGACAATCAGATACTGCTCTCTCTTCTGAGAGAGAGACGACAGGGTCCAGGGTATGTTTAAATCTTTCCTGGACGGAAAGTAACAAAGGAAAACTGCACCTGCACCATTAGAACAGTCCCTTGAGCACTCCAAGAAGCATCAATTCCCCCTCTGGTCCTATTTAACATTGACATACAGTCACTAGATGAACAGGTCAGAAGACATGGGCTCAAATGCCAGCAATATGCAGATGGCATACAGCTCTAACTATCCTTTATCACATGTGATCACATGGCACAGTGCTTGGCTGAGACTATTCATGGATGAAGAACAGATGGATGGAGCTGAACCCAAGCAAGACAAATGTGAAAATGATGGGCAGAGGAAAGTATTTTGAAGAGTTTCCAGCCATGGTGCAGTCTCCTTTGGTTGCAGAGTCACACCCAGAGTGAGACAGTTCAGTCCATGGTCTAGAAGTACTGGATTCCTTAGTGATACTAAGCTCGCACAGAGCAGCATTCACACATAGTACTTCCTGTAGTTTGGCAGATGACAACATAGCCACCGTCATTCACACCTTCATCATCTCATAGCTGGATTACAGCAATGCTATTAAACCCAGGCATGACGTTTTCAGGGCTTAGGAAACTGCAAGTAGTGCAGAATGCTGCAGTACATCTCCTAAGCAACACAGGCTACCATGAGTGCATCAAACATGTCCTCTGCTCCGTACAGCAGCTTCCCATAGAAATCAAAGCAAGTTCAAGGTCTTAGGTCTTATCTTCAAAGTGTTCCATGGCTTGGACCCAGGTTATCTAAAATACAGAATCATAGGACTGGAAGGGACCTTGAGACGTCATCTAGTCCAGTCCCCTGCACTCAAGGTAGGACTAAGTATTATCTAGACCATGCCTGACAAGTGTTTGTCCAACTTGCTCTTAAAAATCCCCAATGATGGAGATTCCACCACCTCCCTAGGCAATTTATTCCAGTGCTTAACCTGATGTCCAACCTAAACCGCCCGTGCTGCAATTTAAGCCCATTGCTTCTTCTCCTATCCTCAGAGGTTAAAAAGAACAATTTTCTTCCTTCCTCCTTGTAACAACTTTTTATGTACTTGAAAACTGTTATGTCCTATCTCAGTCTTCTCTTCTCCAGAGTAAACAGACCCAATTTTTTTCAATCTTCCCTCATAGATCATGTTTTCTAGACCGTTAATCATTTTTGTTGCTCTTCTCTGGACTTTCTCGAATTTGTCCACATCTTTCCTGAAATGTGGCACCCAGAACTGGACACAATACTCCAGTTGAGGCCTAATCAGCATAGAGTAGAGCAGAAGAATTACTTCTCATGTCTTGCTTATAATACTCCTGCTAATACATCCCAGAATGATGTTTGCTTTTTTTGCAACAGCGTTACACTGTTGACTCATATTTAGCTTTTGATCCACTATGACCCCCAGATCCCTTTCCACGGCACTCCTTCCTAGGCAGTCATTTTCCATTTTGTATGTGTGTAACTGATTGTTCCTTCCTAGGTAGAGTACTTTGCATTTGTCCTTATTGAATTTCATCCTATTTACTTCAGACCATTTCTCCAGTTTGTCCAGATCATTTTGAATTTTAATCTTATCTTCCAAAGCACCTGCAACTGTTCCCAGCTTGGTATCATCCTCAAACTTTATAATTGTATGCTCTATACCCTTATTTAAATCATTGATGAAGATATTGAACAGAACTGGACCCAGAACCAATCCCTGTGGGACCCCACTCATTATGCCCTTCCAGCATGACTGTGAACCACTGATAACTACTCTCTGGGAATGATTTTCCAACCAGTTATGCACCCATCTTATAGTAGCTCCATCTAGGTTGTTATTTCCCTAGTTTGTTTATGAGAAGGTCACGCGAGACCATATCAAAAGCCTTACTAAAGTCAAGATATACCACATCTACTGCTTCCCCCACCCCACAAGGCTTGTTACCCTGTCAAAGAAAGCTATCAGGTTGATTTTACATGATTTGTTCTTCAGAAATCCATGCTGACTATTATTTATCACCTTATTGACTTCTAGGTGTTTGCAAATTGATTGTTTAATTATTTGCTCCATTATCTTTCTGGTTCAGAAGTTAAGCTGACAATAAGCTGTAATACCCCAGGTTGTCCTTATTTCCTTTTTTATCAATTAACGCACCAGGATGAAAACCATGCTAGACAGCTATGTTCCTTTGGCACAATGGAACTCTCAACAATAAGAGTAAAGCTTCTCTGTGTGAGAAACAGAACTTCCTTCAAGGAAAACCAAGACTGTGGAAAGAACTCCCACAGAAACTAAGGACCATCTCAAACCTCACCACCTTCTGCTCCAATTACAAGACACATTTGTTTGACTTTGTCTTCACTAACACGTATATAGCAACATGTACATTTAAAAACCAAAACCCTTACCAAAACAAAATATTCTGTGCACGTGCTTATCCCTCTGGGAAGAGGATAAGAGACCAAACAACAGATGACCAATGTGTAGTCATGTTGTCTAATGCATTACAGGAAGGTGCTGAGATACTACCGCAATATGTGCAGTATAGTAACCTATACAGAATAGAACTATCAGCATTCGAGTGACTTTTCCCTGTGTCTCATTGCAAAGTCTGTGGGTTCCAACCTGAGTTAAACTGAAGTCCAGGTTCTAACCTATGTCCCCAGCAAGGCAAGCTAGCCCAGGATTAAAGCCCCTCCAATACAAGGTAAGAGATTTTTCTTGGTACATCTACACAGCAAAAAAAACTCCTGGGAGCGAGTCTCAGCGCCCAGGTCAACCAACTCAGGTTTGTGGGGCTCATGCTTCAGGGCGTAAGACCCAGTGAGGTGGAGGTTCTCAGAGCCTGGCCTCCACACCAAGCCCAAACATCTACATGGCTATTTTGAGCCCTTGTCCTGAGCCCCATAAGCCAAGAGTCATTTGATCCAGTCTCTGAGACTCACTGTCACATTTCTTTGTTCGAGTTTTTTTTGTACTCTATGGGTGGATGGTAATGAGGTGGGAGCAGGGCCGGCTCTAGCCATTTCACCGCCCCAAGTACGGCAGCATGCCGCGGGGGGTGCTCCGCCGCTCGCCAGTCCCACGGCTCCGGTGGATCTCCCGCAGGAGTGCCTACGGATGCTCCATCGGAGTCGCGGGACCAGCGGACCCTCCGCAGGGATACCTGTGGGAGGTCCACTGGAGCCACCTGCCGCCCTCCCGACAACCAGCAGAATGCCCCCCGCAGCATGCCGCCCCAAGCACGTGCTTGGCGTGCTGGGGCCTGGAGCCGGCCCTGGGTGGGAAAGGAAGGTCGGCTTAAACTCGGGCAAGAGTCTGGTTACCCATGCAGTGAAGACATACCCTAAGTCTCTCCACTGCTGTTCTGAGAGACTTCTCCTCCGCAGATCTCTGGGAGCAGACTCTGTATCTCTCTGCCTCATTACATCACCAGTACCATCTGAGCTTTGCCTAGTCACTTTGCTCCCCTATGCCAGTATTCATTATGGAAGTCTGTAAAACATTTGGGGATACTATATCTATGAAAGATGCTATGCAAAGTGTCATATAGTACATGTGATTTTATCATTCCCTTGGTCTTCTACAAATTAAAATCAGCAATTTCTGCTTGCAACTGAGGGAAAAAAGCTGTTTGCCATTTTCCGTCTTGAGTAAATGAACCTTATATAAAAAGAATTCCTTCCTGGTGGTCTAAGCTGAGAACAAAGTGACAAATGACTTAATTCACTTCAGAAACACATATTAAAAGACCTTCCAATAAACTACTCCTCTTTTCTTTGATTCAGAGAATAGTGTCAATAAATGCTGCATCAGTGGCCAATATTCCAAGAATCTGGACCACAACAGAAAATCTGGTTTGCTACCTGCCTTGCAAAACCATAAGACATATTCTCCTGAGATAATCAGCCCTATTAGTTCATTTGGAAAGAATTTTTGGTCAAGTGAATAGTGCAGCAGGTAACAAAGACGACTTTCAGAAAAGATTACAAGAGAAGACAGGAAACCCTTTGATTAAAAAGCTGTTTGAAATGTTATCAATACCTTTATCACCTGTTGAAGGTCAAGAAAACCATTTCTAATCACTCAGGCCTTGCTTTCTCAAAGGGAATTCTCTACCCAACATACAAAGTGAACCTGTTGAACAAATCAGGTCTCTAAGAAGTACATGTAACAATGCTTCTCAAGCCCCTAGCCCCAAACTGCCCACCTGTTTTTAAAATTAACACAGATATTCCATGTGACTGCCAAGTTGTCAGCAGTGAGCAACTCAGGTGAGGTAGTCTTCTGCTGTGTGATGTGAAAAACTAATTTAAAAAAGCAGAACAGGAATAATATAAGCCTTATTAACCATTTCAGGCATCATCTGGATGGACAGAACGTAAAGAATTAAAGGCGTTTAATGCTTCTTTATATTTACTTTCTGTTTTCAGAAATACCACAAATCCCATGTAAATTGGGTGAGGATTGGAACATCCCAACAGACCTTTTGTTAGACAAATCGAATAATAATAAAACATGAAAAGCAATGATAGGATTGCAGTGTGTCAGCTTTGTGCCTCTGTTGGTTTGCATAGCTGGAGACATATATATTTAGCTGATTAAAAATATTCAATTTTCTGAGGAACATAGCCCTAACTCAAAGACTGATTTTTACATAATTTCTATGGCATTATAATAAGGCAAGGTTAATTGTGACAGTCAAAGATTTCAGACCAATCTCTTGTTTATTCCTACATTACAGATTTAATATACACCCGAGCATGGAACTATATGACAAAATCACATCAACAGAAATTAAGAGTGAGCATCAGAATTGTGTTGAGAAAAGTACTGATTCTGTACTTCCTTTATGACTATGTCAGAAACTTTCTCAACATGCAGAGATTTTGGGCCACATGGAATTACCCTGATTCACACCATCTGAGAAGATGGTCTTTTATAAACTAAATCTGTAAGGCCAACTCACAGCCAAACCAGGGCTGCTCGCTCACTTGCTGTGATGAGTCAGCCCTAAGGCATGCAGCAGCAACCTATCACTGAGAAGAGCCTGGGTCAGATGACCCCAGGCTCAGGTATTTCCACAACCCCAGCAGAGGTGCAGATCAATCTGAGGAACAGTTCTATCCAACTAGGAAACCTTCTGCTGCCTTGCAGTACACCAGCCTTGTCCCAGTATTGTCCTTGCCCTACACTAGCCTCGCTCCAGCCTCCTCACTGCCTCCTGATCCTCCCACCCCAAACCCTTGGACTCTATCTGGTTTCAGACTGTGGCACTTATTTGGACATCGGCTCTGGTATTGACTTGGCTTGGCTTGGCTTTGGACTCTGTCTGGCCCACACCTGGACTCTGGCTATGGTTCTGATTCTGGTTTGGCTACAGACTCTCATCTAGGTTTTGACCCTGTCCTGTCCCCAGATCTCGATTCCAGGACCACCCTTGGCCCAGGTTTCACTCTACGACTAGCGGTGATCCCTCATGCTCCAACCATTAGGCCTGATTATCAGAGGCAGTGCCTGATAAAATCAACTTAAAGAAAATTGGCCAGAAAAAATAGAAACTACAATGAAAGATCTGCATGTCACACATACTGATTCCCCACCTGGAAACATGCTGCTAGAAATAACATAAATGTCATTAATCCTATATTGGCCAACCAAGTAGAATATGGGTGTTTTGGGGGCAACATTATATAGATAATGGAAGAAGCTTGAAATTATTGAAAGTACTCCTGAAAATGGAGCTTTGTAATAGGGTGTGATGCTGGCAGACCACTCATGCCAACATCCCCATGTCTCAAGTGAACATTTACAAATACATGGCTGGAACCTGTTTGACGCAGCTGTGTATTCAGTATTGTTAATGTAAGTATTAGAATTAGAAGAATGTGTTGAGTGTTTAGACTTTATTGAATGCGTGTGAGTTGCTGCCAGCATTAATCTCACTTATAACATCTGTATTCCATATTGTAAAGTAATATTGGAGAAGTTGTATTGTGAATCCCTGTGACTATGTAAGGTCATGGCTTCCCTAGAGTTTACAGCAATGCAGCTCCACTGCTGAAAGCTCTCTAATGTAGCCACCGTAAGCTGATGGAAGGAGCTCTCCCGTTGACTTAACTACTTCAGCCTCCACAAGCAGCAGACGCTATGTCAGCAGGAGAAGCTTTCCCACCGACATTGTACTGTCTACACCAGTGCTTAGGTTGATGTAACTCATGTCACTCGGGGGTGATTTATTCACTTCTCTGAGCGACACAAGTGATACCAACATAAACTGTAGTGTAGACACAACATCTCTCTCCTGTCTGTTGATTTAGGCTAATTAGTGTGAAAGGCCAATCTCCAACAGAAAGTGGTACACCCTGCTAAAGGAAAAGTCCCTTGATACCAGACAGACTGTTGTGGGACTTTGCAACTGCAATTTCTCTACATACTGTCAACAAGAGGACAAAAGACTTTTATTGTCATTCTATGCTCCTTGCTGTGAAGATGAGTCTTGCAAGTGGACTTCCCCAATCAACTGAGAGCACATGGAAGGAGGGGGTTAAAACTCCTAACAAGAAGGAACTTAGACTTGAAATTAGACAAAGGTTTCTAAGCATTAGAGGAGTGAAGTTCTGGAATAGCCTTCCAAGGGGAGTAGTGGAGGCAAAAGACATATCTGGCTTCAAGACTAAGTTTGATAATTTTATGGAAGAGATGGTATGATGGGATAGCCTAACTTTTTGGCAATTAATTGATCTTTGATTATTAGCAGGTAAATATGCCCAATGGTCTGTGATGAGATGTTAGATGGGATGAGATCTGAGTTACTACAGAGAATTTTTTCCTGGGTGCTGGCTGGTGAGTCTTGCCCACATGCTCAGCGTTTAACTGATCACCATATTTGGGGTTGGGAAGGAATTTTCCTCCAGGGCAGATTGGCAGAGGCCCTGGAGGTTTTTCGCCTTCCTCTGCAGTATGGGGCACGGGTCACTTGCTGGAGGATTCTCTGTACCTTGAGGTCTTTAAACCACGATTTGAGGACTTCAATAACTCAGACATAGGTTAGGGGTTTGTTACAGGAGTGAGTGGGTGAGATTCTGTGGCCTGCATTGTGCAGGTGGTCAGACTAGATGATCATAATGGTACCTTCTGACCTTAAAGTCTATGAGTCTATGTATCTCTTTTCTGCTTTAATTCTGAGGAGGGACAAGGTGTTTCTAGGCATATGTGAGATGTCCCCAGCTGCTTAGCCTGGGTTAGCCGTAAAGGACATACAGAGCTTGCTGATTATAGAAGCTTCTATTACCTTTTGAACATCGTAACTCACTTGTGTATCTATGTTTACTGGCTTTAACCTTTAAATAACGCTTTGGATTCCTTTTTCTATTTAATAAATCTTTAGAAAGTTTATTATAAGATTGGTTACAAATATTGTCTTTGGGTGAGATTTAAAGTGCAATTGATTGGTTCTTTAGGAGTAGGCATAACCTGAATACTGCAGTGAATCTTGGTGTAAGAGACCATCTATTGTACTTGTGTACCACTTAGCAGGTAAGTTCTCTGGACCAAGGATCCCACTATAGGACCAAAATGTACTCCTTATTTCCAGGCTGAATTTGCCTACCACTTAGAGTTGGCATAACATGTAGCTTGTTTAATCGCAAAGTTTCTTATAAAAGCTGGTGATGGACTAGGAATTGAAAACCCACTCAATGCATCATTGTCATTTTTGTCACAAGATAACAATGGAGTTAAAGCAATGCATATTATTGAACCATACCTTGGGGGTAGAAGAAAGAGTGGTGTTCTACCATAACGCACAACTGTAGCAAATTAATTATTCTTTCTTGACCACCCCATCTGCTATCCATACTCAACTGCATTACAACGTGCTTCTCTTCATGTGTAGTTTTTTTCATGCATGGTATATTTTAATCTCAGAATCATTAAAACAATTATTTCAGTTTTGTTCAGATGTCATTTCAAATATGCAACCTCAGGGTTGTGACAAACCAGAAAAGGGCTAGTGGTATAGTAAGCAAAACTTCTCTTAGAAATTATGTGCAGTGTTAAGCCATGGCGCACTGGCAAGCTAAACTCTGTAACCAATATGGTTTCAAATACCTGACTACTTTTTAAATTGACTGGTTGTGACATACCGGTGGAGCTGAGCAAATAGCTTGGCTCAAGCACTAAATATCAGGTATTAAAGCTTGGAAGTGAGCTATTCTAGAAGATGGGAATCTGAAACATGGAGACTGTAATAGAAATAGAGGGCCTGGTATAAAAGGCCTTGTATGAGGCCTAAGGCCTGAAGCAAAGCCCTGCTGACCTCACTGAGTTTCTCGTGTTTGTAACTTTCCACTGACTTATCTGAGTAGTTCTGTTTAAAATCATGTGTGCATAAATTAAGAGGCATAACCATTATTAATAGGAATTTGTTGAGTACCAACAGTGTGCTCAGCATAACACAACATGAAGTAAAACATGGTCTCTGTCCAAAGGGGATTACCATCTATAATTCACTAATAATACAGTGGATGATTAGGAACTGGAAGGTCCAATCTGACAGTAGTGTGGTTATCTTCTTACTTTTAATATTATTTCATACTTAATTGATGGATTAGCATTGGACTGTTCTGTGGAAAAGCAGCGTGTGACTTTTCTGTTCTTCACACAACATTTATCAATACCTACAAATATGGCACTGGGTCATTTCTTTTCCCACCATACTTAACTAATGGGATGTAAGATTATGTTAAATGCAAATGATGCAACTTAGTTGTTACTCATGCTTATATAACAAATTTATTGACAAAATAGATAAAAACAGAAACTGTGAAAAAATGTATAGGAAAAATACCAGAGGACTCCCAAAAGACAGGAAGAACAGAATTGTTCAGGATTAACACAAAATACTATAATAAACACAAAGTACATTCTTTCTTGATTCACAATCCTTATTTAACTTTTAAAAACCAGTAAGACATATCAGAGCAAAACAAATTGTAGCATTGTACTGGAAAAAAAAGCTCCTCCAGTGGCGCAAAGGGTCCCAAAGCTGGCTTAACCATTTAGCTGTAGATTCCCCTGGTATGGGGAAATGCATGGGTGGTGGTGCGTTGGGACAGGCTGCTCTGTGATATGACCCTTACACCTGAGAAGGAGGGTGTCAGATAAATGGTGGGTAAAGGGATTGTAGATGAAACAGTCTCCAGCCAATGTAATAGCTCCTTGGGCCCACTGCCCCTCAGGTAAGCTGCATCAGTGCAAGTTACTTTTTGCACTGGCACAACACATTCTTGCACCGGTGCAGCTGCATTCATGTAGTTACACTGGTGCAAAACTCTCCAGTGCAGACAGCCCTTGTACTTAAGAGGAAGGATGTCTTTGTTAAATATTCAACTGAGGTACAAAAAGAACGTACAACACACATTATCTGAGACCCACCTCCCCAAGACTTTCTCCAGCAAAAGCAGGCCATTTTTTGTACATCAGAAGCAAAAAATTAAAAGGGACCAAAAACATTTGATCAGACTGTTCAGTGCAATCTGCACCAGACACAGCATGAGATAGAGTAGCCTAGGTTAAACCGTTTTAATGTACAGTACTACATACCAGTTATCTATCTATCTAATGTTCTTAGATGGCCCCATCATCATAGTAGCTGAGCACCTAGCAATCTTGGACATATTTATCCTCAGAACACTTCTGTGAGGTAGAGAATTACTCATATATCCATTTTATAGATGGAAACTGAGGAACAGAAAAGCTAAGTGACTTGCCTAAGGTCATAGAGAAAGTTTGTGGCATAGCAGAAATGTGAACCCATGTCCCTCAAGTCTTAGAATAGTGGTCTAACTACTGGACAACCCAGCTTCTCACTAAGGAATGGCAAAGCAGAGTTCTGCCTCACACCAGTGGAAATCTCAACTAATTCCAGTCAGAGCCTTGCACAAAGGGGTAGGATCCTAACAGAGTATGTCCTTCCATTTTTTTAAAAAAAATCTCATTGTAGAACAACTTTAGCATGGTTAGAAGTTGATGAGTGAAAATGTTTTTATGTGTTTTAATTTTCACAGTCATTAAAAGTGAAAACAACTGGGAAAAGTTTTTGCAGCAAAATTTGACTTAATTTGCAGAAAATGAAACAATATCATACAGGGAACTGTGATACGGAGCACCTTGAAAAGGTAACCAAATTCACTTGAATTGTATTCAATATTGTCTATGATGATCCCACAGGGTAATGGGATATCAAATACAGCCAGTCACAAAAGTGACACCGTGGAGATTAATGTCAACTTTTATCTGTCACTTTGACAGGTTTTCTTGTGTGAACATGAAATTTTAAAGGCACAGTGTCAAAACAAAATGAAAAAGCCATAATGCTCTCAATCTACTGTTCTCAGAGGGATAGAGCAAAAGAGCAGAATACAGAAAAATCAATGTAATGATCAAAACACAAATATGTGCCATTCCCTGTCATTTTGCCTGTTTGCTTTTATCTGCATGATTTTTTTTGACCCTAAATCAAGAAACAATCTGGCATTTAAAAGTAAAAAACTCAAGGTAGTGCTAATATTCTTAAAGAAATTATACTGAATCCACCTCTTGCTGAATTTAAACATGTAACTAATGCTGCAGTCAACCTTATCATATGAACAAAGAAGTGCAAGAATGTCCAACAACTCCACAGTGCTCCTTATGCACTTTTGGACCGAGGTCAGGAGTGAATTTCTTCTTTTGAAAATCCTCCATGGGCTTGTTACAGGATCTCTGCAATCCCTTTCCTGCTCTGTTACTGGGGAAATTCTGCACTACTGCCTGTGTGCATAATCAATGAGTCATGCATATTTTATTTTTTTGCACTGAAAAAAGCTTCTGCCAAAATATTGCTGCTGTTCTGCCTTCTTCCCACCAGAGGATGCTGTGGCACAAGAACAGCAGCAGCTCCTAGCACACAATAACTTCTGCAGTTCTGCCCTTTGTCCACCAGAGAATGATGTGGCGGTAGAACACAGCAGCCACTCCCAGCCAGCTGGGGAAGAGAAAGAGCATGCCTTCTTTGCAGTGCCTGTTAAGCCAGGTAGGACACAGAGGCTATGGGGAGACAGACAGTGTGGGGTTCTGTGAGGGTCAGACAGGGGTTTATAAGGGCTAGTGGGGGAGGACAGATTGGGGCAGTGGCTGAATGGGAGTAGAGGCATAGAGCCACAGGGGGGAGGGAGGTGCAGGCCCACATGGTGATGGGGGAGGGGGTACAGAGCTACATAGGGACAAAGGGTGACTGAGTGGGGGCACAGAGACACATGGGGATGAGGGGAGGAGGTATAGAGATGGACAGGGGAGTGACTGGGTTGTGGCACAGAAACACATGGGGGATGATGGAAGGGGTACGAGCCACATAAGGACAGGAGGTGGCTGAGTTGGGCACAAAGAGACGTGAGGACAGGGGAAGGAGGTGCAGAGTCACATGGGGATGGGGGAGTGGATGTCTGAGTGGGGGTGGAGGGACACAGTGGTGCAGGAACACATGGGGACAGGGACAGATGTGCTTGACTGAATGGGAGAGGCTAGGGGTCAGCCAGGGTCTGCATGGGAGAAGCTCCCTAACAATATCCTCCCACACCCCACATAAAACCCATTCCGTACTTTTCCCAATATCCAACACTCCAAGTTCACACAAAGGCTCCTTCCCTGCAATTTACTTCCTTCTCCCTCAGCTCCTCCATTACCCCTGACTGCCCCAAGCCTTTGCACTGCTTCTGAGGGGTGCAGGAAATACTGTTCTGTATTGTAGTTTAAATGAATTATTACTCAGAGTGCTGTATTTATATGCCTAGTAAGGAATCTGTTTGTCAAAAAACACTTCCTAAATCTTTTTTGTTGTCTGTATTGCTGAAAGGTATTTTGAAATAAATGACCAAAAATAACAAACTGGTGTGATTATACTGTGTTATTTTGATAAATAAAATATGCAGAATTTAAAATATTGTGCACAGAATTACGCTGTGTATGACGCTAGCAGAGGTCTCTTCTATTGCTACTGGATGTGCAAGAAACTTCTCCTCTTCTGTAGCTGCTGTATGAAATGCCTTCCCTGTGCACCTCTGCTTATTTTCATATATCATCTGAAAACATTTCTCATGCACATCTCTTCATTCCTCTTTCCTTACACTACTGCTTATTATTTTCTCTGTAGCTGTATTTAACTCTGTAAAGCATTCTGAGGATATAATTTCCATAGAAGATGCTGTACTAAATAATTCTATATTGTATTAAATAATTCCTTTCCCTTTTGCCTATTGTACTTGTATTATAAAACACCTGTTAATTTCTGAAGGATGCTGATTCACACTGCATGTAAATGTAGAATACTACGCAGACACACGATGCTCCAAGTTAGGTGCACACACAGTACTTGTTGATATGGGTGTGACTCCTGCCCAAAGCACTCACCCAGCCCCAGTAGAGCTGGCTGCCCTCTCCAGTCTTTGCAACTTGTAGTATGTTTTACTTTCTCAATTTATGTCAAACCACTCTCTTTGGCAGGGGTGAAGATAAAATTGAACTCTTACAGGTCAGGGGCCGGCTCTACCCCCAGAAGGTGCAGGGCCTCTGGTGGAAAGGGCGGGGCTAGGGGTTACCATCCCCCAGCCAGTCCATCTGTGCTTCCTGGCCCGTGCTGCCCGGGGCTTCAGCGGCGATTTAAAGGGCCAGAGGCTCTGGCCACTGCCGCGGTAGCAGCAGCAGCGGCTGGAGCCCCAGGCCCTTTTAATTCAGGGGGCAACGACATTGAAGTGCTATATGGGCCGGTACCGGCAGCCACTTTTTACCGGTAGGCCTTACTTTCACCCCTGCTCTTTAGTGTCATGATTTGTGACATGGGGTGGGATTTTCAAAAAGCCTGAGGGACTCAAGAGCACACATCCCATGTATTTCAGTCACAATGAACTCTCCTACCACAGCAGTGATAGCACCACTGCCCCAGCTGCCCATTTTGGCCCAGACGATTCAGGGGGCCTGGGGCAAAGCAATTTCGGGGGCCCCTTCCATAAAAAAAATTGTAATACTATACAATACTATATTCTTGTGGGGGTCCCTGCGGGGCCCGGCACAAATTGCCCCACATGCTCCCTCCGAACAGGCAGCCCTGGGAAAAATAAACCTTCTGCATCTTGGCACAAACCCAGTTTTGAGAAAACTTCTTTACAAGGTATCACTGGTTCTCAGAATCAGCTAGTGCTACAAGGCACTAAAGCTCATTAAAAGGGTTGGACAAATATTTTCTGTCAAAACTTTTTCTGGATCGAAAACTAGGGGTTT